>NC_068434.1:5380466-5462966 GCF_023373465.1 Oncorhynchus keta
TAGTAGTAGTATCAGTAGTAGTAGTAGTAGTAGTATCAGTAGTAGTAGTAGTAGTATCAGTAGTAGTAGTAGTATCAGTAGTAGTAGTAGTAGTAGTATCAGTAGTAGTAGTAGTATCAGTAGTAGTAGTAGCAGTAGCAGTTATAGTAGTAGTAGTAGTATCAGTATATAGTAGTAGTATCAGTAGTAGTAGTAGTAGTATCAGTAGTAGTAGTAGCATAGCAGTTATAGTAGTAGTAGTAGTATCAGTATTAGTAGTAGCAGTAGCAGTTATAGTAGTAGTAGTAGTATCAGTATTAGTAGTAGCAGTAGCAGTTATAGTAGTAGTAGCAGTTATAGTATTAGTAGTAGTAGTAGTAGTAGTATGAGTAGTAGTAGTAGTAGTATCAGTAGTAGTAGTAGCAGTAGCAGTTATAGTAGTAGTAGTAGTATCAGTATTAGTAGTAGTATCAGTAGTAGTAGTAGTAGTATCAGTTAGCAGTAGTAGCAGTAGCAGTTATAGTAGTAGTAGTAGTATCAGTATTAGTAGTAGTATCAGTAGTAGTAGTAGTAGTATCAGTAGTAGTAGTAGCAGTAGCAGTTATAGTAGTAGTAGTAGTATCAGTATTAGTAGTAGTATCAGTAGTAGTAGTATCAGTAGCAGTTATAGTAGTAGTAGTAGTATCAGTATTAGTAGTAGTATCAGTAGTAGTAGTAGTAGTATCAGTAGTAGTAGTAGCAGTAGCAGTTATAGTAGTAGTAGTAGTATCAGTAGTAGTAGTAGCAGTAGCAGTTATAGTAGTAGTAGTAGTATCAGTATTAGTAGTAGTAGTAGTAGGAATATTAGTAATGAGGAGGAAGGGAACAGCACATAACAGAACATGTCCAGAATCCTCCCAAAACGGGCCAAACATGACCTTTCAATTCCCATCACCCCAGAGCTTCTTCTATTTTCATGTTTATGGCGTCACTACTCACTCACTGACTGCATGCATATCACCACACGACTCTGGAAAACATTGATGATTGTTACTGAGTCAACTTTGCTGGATAAATACACGTAAAATAAATAGAATTTAGCTTCGCTCCAACAAGGGACATGGGAGAGGGTATGATGATTCTCCATGAATACAAACACATTCATGATTATACTGTATCACTTCCTGAAGGGAGTATCTAATACATGTAATTGCGAGGAATTGCTTCTTGTGTTTCTCTGAGAATGAATGCCTTCTAAGCCTTTATGAATGAACTGAATGTACAAAGACTCACTTGAAAAAGGAGATATCAATCTCAATGCCCTTGTTAAAAAATAAAGGATAAATATCTCAAAATAATAAATACAGGGGTGGACTTCCTTAATATAATAATAATATATGCCATTTAGCAGACGCTTTTATCCAAAGCGACTTACAGTCATGTGTGCATACATTCTACGTATGGGTGGTCCTGGGAATCGAACCCACTACCCTGGCGTTACAAGCGCCATGCTCTACCAACTGAGCTACAGAAGGACCTCCTTAATACGTGAAGGGATCTATATTAAAGGGGTTAAAGTTCAACCTTTAACTGGAGACATATTTAGACATATTTGGACATATTTAGACATATTTGGACATATTTAGACATATGTAAACATATGTGGATATATTTGGACATATTTAGACATATTTAGACATATTTGGACATATTTGGACATATTTAGACATATTTAGACATATTTAGACATATTTACATGCCTGTATTCATGGAAGCCAAGGGAAGCCAGGCTTCTCCAAATATATAACCAATAATAATAATTATTATTATTTTTAAATCATATATCTTTCGTCTGTCTCCGTGTTTTCATAATTTTCAGTAAATTTGCAAGTTGCTGAATCTCACCGGAGAAATCATCAGAGTGAGGGAAACAGCGCCCCCCTGTGTCAGTATGTGTAACCTGAGTATCTGATTCTGTCTGGACCTAAAGAGTATAACATGTTGCCACTGTAACATTTGATTGATTGACGCAAGCAAGCTTCCTTAAATAAAACTATTATAAAATAATTAGCCAATCACTGTTGAGCTGAACTCAACTGTGGCTTGTCGTGGTGCAGCAAAACACCCCCAGGGAGGCCAGTCTGCATTTGGCTTCAGGCCAATCAAATCACTCCTAAGCAAAACGTAACTTTCAGAAAAACTTGAACGTTTCTGGTCTGCTCATGTTGATGTCCTGCTAGCTTGCTAAATTGGCCTTTTACTAAGCTATGGATGGAGATTGGGATTTGGACTTGTGGTTTTGACTTAATTCTCTGTACAGGCCAATGATTATGATGGCGATTCTGATCTAACCCTAAATTAATATGTTGTGCCATTGGCCTGAGTGGATTGATATTCAATACGTAGCCTAATAGACTCACGTTAGCTAGCTAGCTAGCTAATTTAGTTGCGTCATTGTTGCCCATGTGAGGAAGCTAGGCTAGTTAGCATTTTAGCTAGGTAGGCTATGACAACAACGACTAAAAGTGTACTGTATGACAGAGCTATAGACAGTTTTGCCAACATGAAAGAGAGGAGGATGGCATTGACATTCAACTAGTCTACAACGTGCCCACATACAGAAATCAGTACCATGGATGGACAGCCACGTGATATTTAGCAACATGGTCCTTCTGTAGCTCAGTTGGTAGAGCATGGCGCTTGTAACGCCAGGGTAGTGGGTTCGATTCCCGGGACCACCCATACGTAGAATGTATGCACACATGACTGTAAGTCGCTTTGGATGAAAGCGTCAGCTAAATGGCATATAGTAGTATAGTAGTATAGTAACATCGATTGAACTAAGTAGTTTTTGTCATCTTTAAGTTTGTTTTCAGTGTGTTAAACTAAGCATATATAACCTTGTTGATTTGATGGTGTTTTAAGTGTAAATGTCGCTGGAATAGCAGAGGCTCCTGTTGTCTTTGTTCTGACTTGCAGTAACTCTGTGGTTCTAAATCACGAGTTGTTTAGTAAACTGTTGAAAACTGTTGAAAACATAAACTTGCTTGACCGCACTGCAGGTCCTATAACTGATGAAAACACGAACTTGCTTAACCACCCTGCAGGTCCTATAACTGTTGAAAACATTAACTTGCTTAACCACCCTGCAGGTCCTATAACTGTTGAAAACATTAACTTGCTTAACCACCCTGCAGGTCCTATAACTGTTGAAAACATGAACTTGCTTAACCACCCTGCAGGTCCTATAACTGTTGAAAACATGAACTTGCTTGACCACCCTGCAGGTCCTATAACTGTTGAAAACATGAACTTGCTTGACCGCGCTGCAGGTGATTCATACAATATTTGCTTTGTGGACGTCACCAGACAGATGTCGCCCTCCGGTTTTGTGATGAAACAAAACGTATTGTGTAGTTGAATATAGTCCTCCTCTGTGCGACTTGTCTTTTTGTTGTCACGGGCCTTATTGTATACCACGCTGGCGTCTGAACCAATGGGTTGTAAGAGCAAACGACACAAATATCACCACAGAGGTTGTTAAATGTTTTTTTTTCCTGGCTCGGCTCAGTGATTTTACGCTCCGCTACTTTTCACACATACAGTATTGCCACTGGTAATGCAGTGAGGAAGGTAATGCAGCGAGGAAGGTAATGCAGTGAGGAAGGTAAGCAGTGAGGAAGGTAATGCAGTGAGGAAGGTAATGCAGCGAGGAAGGTAAGCAGTGAGGAAGGTAAGCAGCGAGGAAGGTAATGCAGTGAGGAAGGTAATGCAGCGAGGAAGGTAAGCAGTGAGGAAGGTAAGCAGTGAGGAAGGTAATGCAGTGAGGAAGGTAATGCAGTGAGGAAGGTAAGCAGCGAGGAAGGTAAGCAGTGAGGAAGGTAAGCAGTGAGGAAGGTAATGCAGTGAGGAAGATAATGCAGTGAGGAAGGTAATGCAGTGAGGAAGGTAATGCAGTGAGGAAGGTAAGCAGCGAGGAAGGTAAGCAGTGAGGAAGGTAAGCAGTGAGGAAGGTAAGCAGTGAGGAAGGTAATGCAGCGAGGAAGGTAAGCAGTGAGGAAGGTAAGCAGTGAGGAAGGTAATGCAGCGAGGAAGGTAATGCAGTGAGGAAGGTAATGCAGCGAGGAAGGTAATGCAGTGAGGAAGGTAATGCAGTGAGGAAGGTAAGCAGTGAGGAAGGTAATGTAGTGAGGAAGGTAAGCAGCGGGGAAGATAATGCAGCGAGGAAGGTATACGCAGCGAGGAAGGTAATGTAGCGATGAAGGTAATGCAGCGATGAAGGTAATTCAGTGAGGAAGGTAATGCAGCGAGGAAGGTAAGCAGCGTGGAAGGTAATGCAGCGAGGAATGTAATGTAGCGAGGAAGGTAATGCAGTGAGGAAGGTAATGCAGTAAGGAAGGTAATGTAGTGAGGAAGGTAACCAGTGAGGAAGGTAATGCAGTAAGGAAGGTAATGTAGCGAGGAAGGTAATGTAGTGAGGAAGGTAACCAGTGAGGAAGGTAATGCAGTGAGGAAGGTAAGCAGTGAGGAAGGTAATGCAGTGACGAAGGTAAGCAGCGAGGAAGGTAATGCAGCGAGGAAGGTAATGCAGCGAGGAAGGTAATGCAGCGAGGAAGGTAATGCAGTGAGGAAGGTAAGCAGTGAGGAAGGTAAGCATGATATACAAAGGGTTGATAAAAACGAAACTAAATAGATCCAATATTTCTGCAACGGTCCTGTTATTAACTATAAATAATCTTCAATCCCAACATCCTGTTATTAACTATAAATAATCTTCAATCCCAACATCCTGTTATTAACTATAAATAATCTTCAATCCCAACATCCTGTTATTAACTATAAATAATGTTCAATCCCAACATCCTGTTATTTCAACCCTCTCTAAGTCTCAGCAGCCATCATTCTCAGGTCAGGAGTTCAGGGTTGAGCTTTCAGGTTAAAGCGTGTTCAACATTTACTTAACGTTACGACTTCAGGAACACTGTAGGTATCTATACTAGATCTCTTGTTTAGAATGTATATTTCCATCAAGCAATTTCCTGAGAGGAAAATCCGTATTTTTTCAATCCATTCCAAACATTCTGTATTCCGTATCCAGCCGTTTAGCCCAGAGAGGGAGTCTCCGTATCCAGCCATTTAGCCCAGAGAGGGAGTCTCCGTATCCAGCCGTTTAGCCCAGAGAGGGAGTCTCCGTATCCAGCCGTTTAGCCCAGAGAGGGAGTCTCCGTATCCAGCCGTTTAGCCCAGAGAGGGAGTCTCCGTATCCAGCCGTTTAGCCCAGAGAGGGAGTCTCCGTATCCAGCCGTTTAGCCCAGAGAGGGAGTCTCCGTATCCAGCCATTTAGCCCAGAGAGGGAGTCTCCGTATCCGTTTAGCCCAGAGAGGGAGTCTCCGTATCCAGCCGTTTAGCCCAGAGAGGGAGTCTCCGTATCCAGCCGTTTAGCCCAGAGAGGAGTCTCCGTATCCAGCCGTTTAGCCCAGAGAGGAGGTCTCCGTATCCAGCCGTTTAGCCCAGAGAGGGAGTCTCCGTATCCAGCCATTTAGCCCAGAGAGGGAGTCTCCGTATCCAGCCGTTTAGCCCAGAGAGGGAGTCTCCGTATCCAGCCGTTTAGCCCAGAGAGGGAGTCTCCGTATCCAGCCATTTAGCCCAGAGAGGAGGTCTCCGTATCCAGCCATTTAGCCCAGAGAGGGAGTCTCCGTATCCATCCGTTTAGCCCAGAGAGGGAGTCTCCGTATCCAGCCATTTAGCCCAGAGAGGAGGTCTCCGTATCCAGCCATTTAGCCCAGAGAGGAGGTCTCCGTATCCAGCCATTTAGCCCAGAGAGGGAGTCTCCGTATCCAGCCATTTAGCCCAGAGAGGGAGTCTCCGTATCCAGCCATTTAGCCCAGAGAGGGAGTCTCCGTATCCAGCCATTTAGCCCAGAGAGGGAGTCTCCGTATCCAGCCATTTAGCCCAGAGAGGGAGTCTCCGTATCCAGCCGTTTAGCCCAGAGAGGGAGTCTCCGTATCCGTTTAGCCCAGAGAGGAGTCTCCGTATCCGTTTAGCCCAGAGAGGGAGTCTCCGTATCCAGCCGTTTAGCCCAGAGAGGGAGTCTCCGTATCCGTTTAGCCCAGAGAGGGAGTCTCCGTATCCGTTTAGCCCAGAGAGGGAGTCTCCGTATCCATTTAGCCCAGAGAGGAGGTCTCCGTATCCATTTAGCCCAGAGAGGAGGTCTCCGTATCCAGCCATTTAGCCCAGAGAGGAGGTCTCCGTATCCAGCCGTTTAGCCCAGAGAGGGAGTCTCCGTATCCGTTTAGCCCAGAGAGGGAGTCTCCGTATCCATTTAGCCCAGAGAGGGGGTCTCCGTATCCAGCCGTTTAGCCCAGAGAGGAGGTCTCCGTATCCAGCCATTTAGCCCAGAGAGGAGGTCTCTGGAATACTCTCAGCAATTATGTCTCAGAATAGGAGGGAGACATAAATCAATTTCACCTCTTTTTAAAAGAACACATTCTCTCCATGCACATCGTGGTGTGTGTGTGTGTGTGTGTGTGTAAGAGAGAGCGAGAGAGTCGGAGTGGAACAGTGTTGACCACAGGAGATGAGCTGATTGGAACAGTGTTGACCACAGGAGATGAGCAGAGGGGGAACAGTGTTGACCACAGGAGATGAGCAGAGTGGAACAGTGTTGACCACAGGAGGGGAACAGTGTTGACCACAGGAGATGAGCTGAGGGGGAACAGTGTTGACCACAGGAGATGAGCTGAGGGGGAACAGTGTTGACCACAGGAGATGAGCTGAGGGGGAACAGTGTTGACCACAGGAGATGAGCTGAGGGGGAACAGTGTTGACCACAGGAGATGAGCTGATTGGAACAGTGTTGACCACAGGAGATGAGCAGAGTGGAACAGTGTTGACCACAGGAGATGAGCTGAGGGGGAACAGTGTTGACCACAGGAGGGGGAACAGTGTTGACCACAGGAGATGAGCAGAGGGGGAACAGTGTTGACCACAGGAGGGGGAACAGTGTTGACCACAGGAGGGGGAACAGTGTTGACCACAGGAGGGGGAACAGTGTTGACCACAGGAGGGGGAACAGTGTTGACCACAGGAGATGAGCTGAGGGGGAACAGTGTTGACCACAGGAGATGAGCAGAGTGGAACAGTGTTGACCACAGGAGATGAGCTGATTGGAACAGTGTTGACCACAGGAGATGAGCTGATTGGAACAGTGTTGACCACAGGAGATGAGCAGAGGGGGAACAGTGTTGACCACAGGAGGGGGAACAGTGTTGACCACAGGAGATGAACTGAGCGGAACAGTGTTGACCACAGGAGATGAGCTGAGGGGGAACAGTGTTGACCACAGGAGGGGGAACAGTGTTGACCACAGGAGATGAGCTGAGGGGGAACAGTGTTGACCACAGGAGATGAGCTGAATGGAACAGTGTTGACCACAGGAGATGAGCTGAGGGGGAACAGTGTTGACCACAGGAGATGAGCAGAGTGGAACAGTGTTGACCACAGGAGATGAGCAGAGTGGAACAGTGTTGACCACAGGAGATGAGCTGAGGGGAACAGTGTTGACCACAGGAGATGAGCTGAGGGGGAACAGTGTTGACCACAGGAGATGAGCTGAGGGGGAACAGTGTTGACCACAGGAGATGAGCTGAGGGGGAACAGTGTTGACCACAGGAGATGAGCTGAGGGGGAACAGTGTTGACCACAGGAGGGGGAACAGTGTTGACCACAGGAGGGGGAACAGTGTTGACCACAGGAGATGAACTGAGGGGGAACAGTGTTGACCACAGGAGATGAGCTGATTGGAACAGTGTTGACCACAGGAGATGAGCTGATTGGAACAGTGTTGACCACAGGAGATGAGCAGAGGGGGAACAGTGTTGACCACAGGAGGGGGAACAGTGTTGACCACAGGAGATGAACTGAGCGGGAACAGTGTTGACCACAGGAGATGAGCTGAGGGGGAACAGTGTTGACCACAGGAGGGGGAACAGTGTTGACCACAGGAGATGAGCTGAGGGGGAACAGTGTTGACCACAGGAGATGAGCTGAATGGAACAGTGTTGACCACAGGAGATGAGCTGAGGGGGAACAGTGTTGACCACAGGAGATGAGCAGAGTGGAACAGTGTTGACCACAGGAGATGAGCAGAGTGGAACAGTGTTGACCACAGGAGATGAACTGAGGGGGAACAGTGTTGACCACAGGAGATGAGCAGAGTGGAACAGTGTTGACCACAGGAGATGAGCTGAGGGGAACAGTGTTGACCACAGGAGATGAGCTGAGGGGGAACAGTGTTGACCACAGGAGGGGGAACAGTGTTGACCACAGGAGATGAGCTGAGGGGGAACAGTGTTGACCACAGGAGATGAGCAGAGGGGGAACAGTGTTGACCACAGGAGATGAGCAGAGTGGAACAGTGTTGACCACAGGAGATGAGCTGAGTGGAACAGTGTTGACCACAGGAGATGAGCTGAGGGGGAACAGTGTTGACCACAGGAGGGGGAACAGTGTTGACCACAGGAGATGAGCAGAGGGGGAACAGTGTTGACCACAGGAGATGAGCAGAGTGGAACAGTGTTGACCACAGGAGATGAGCAGAGTGGAACAGTGTTGACCACAGGAGATGAGCTGAGGGGGAACAGTGTTGACCACAGGAGATGAGCAGAGTGGAACAGTGTTGACCACAGGAGATGAGCTGAGGGGGAACAGTGTTGACCACAGGAGGGGGAACAGTGTTGACCACAGGAGATGAGCAGAGTGGAACAGTGTTGACCACAGGAGATGAGCAGAGGGGGAACAGTGTTGACCACAGGAGATGAGCAGAGTGGAACAGTGTTGACCACAGGAGATGAGCTGAGGGGAACAGTGTTGACCACAGGAGATGAGCTGAGGGGAACAGTGTTGACCACAGGAGATGAGCTGAGGGGGAACATAGTTGACCACAGGAGGGGGAACAGTGTTGACCACAGGAGATGGGCTGAGGGGGACAGTGTTGACCACAGGAGATGAGCTGAGGGGGAACAGTGTTGACCACAGGAGATGAGCTGAGGGGGAACAGTGTTGACCACAGGAGGGGGAACAGTGTTGACCACAGGAAATGAGCAGAGTGGAACAGTGTTGACCACAGGAGATGAGCAGAGGGGGAACAGTGTTGACCACAGGAGATGAGCAGAGTGGAACAGTGTTGACCACAGGAGATGAGCTGAGGGGGAACAGTGTTGACCACAGGAGGGGGAACAGTGTTGACCACAGGAGATGAGCAGAGTGGAACAGTGTTGACCACAGGAGATGAGCAGAGTGGAACAGTGTTGACCACAGGAGATGAGCAGAGGGGGAACAGTGTTGACCACAGGAGATGAACTGAGGGGGAACAGTGTTGACCACAGGAGATGAGCAGAGTGGAACAGTGTTGACCACAGGAGATGAGCTGAGGGGGAACAGTGTTGACCACAGGAGGGGGAACAGTGTTGACCACAGGAGATGAGCAGAGTGGAACAGTGTTGACCACAGGAGATGAGCAGTGGGGAACAGTGTTGACCACAGGAGATGAGCAGAGGGGGAACAGTGTTGACCACAGGAGATGAGCAGAGTGGAACAGTGTTGACCACAGGAGATGAGCTGAGGGGGAACAGTGTTGACCACAGGAGATGAGCAGAGTGGAACAGTGTTGACCACAGGAGATGAGCAGAGGGGGAACAGTGTTGACCACAGGAGATGAGCAGAGTGGAACAGTGTTGACCACAGGAGATGAGCTGAGGGGAACAGTGTTGACCACAGGAGGGGGAACAGTGTTGACCACAGGAGATGAGCAGAGGGGGAACAGTGTTGACCACAGGAGATGAGCAGAGTGGAACAGTGTTGACCACAGGAGATGAGCTGAGGGGAACAGTGTTGACCACAGGAGATGAGCAGAGTGGAACAGTGTTGACCACAGGAGATGAGCTGAGGGGGAACAGTGTTGACCACAGGAGATGAGCAGAGGGGGAACAGTGTTGACCACAGGAGGGGGAACAGTGTTGACCACAGGAGATGAGCAGAGTGGAACAGTGTTGACCACAGGAGATGAGCTGAGGGGGAACAGTGTTGACCACAGGAGATGAGCTGAGGGGGACAGTGTTGACCACAGGAGATGAGCAGAGGGGGAACAGTGTTGACCACAGGAGATGAGCAGAGTGGAACAGTGTTGACCACAGGAGATGAGCAGAGGGGGAACAGTGTTGACCACAGGAGATGAACTGAGGGGAACAGTGTTGACCACAGGAGATGAGCAGAGTGGAACAGTGTTGACCACAGGAGATGAGCTGAGGGGGAACAGTGTTGACCACAGGAGGGGGAACAGTGTTGACCACAGGAGATGAGCAGAGTGGAACAGTGTTGACCACAGGAGATGAGCAGTGGGGAACAGTGTTGACCACAGGAGATGAGCAGAGGGGAACAGTGTTGACCACAGGAGATGAGCAGAGTGGAACAGTGTTGACCACAGGAGATGAGCTGAGGGGGAACAGTGTTGACCACAGGAGATGAGCAGAGTGGAACAGTGTTGACCACAGGAGATGAGCTGAGGGGGAACAGTGTTGACCACAGGAGATGAGCAGAGGGGGAACAGTGTTGACCACAGGAGATGAGCAGAGTGGAACAGTGTTGACCACAGGAGATGAGCTGAGGGGGAACAGTGTTGACCACAGGAGATGAGCAGAGTGGAACAGTGTTGACCACAGGAGATGAGCAGAGGGGGAACAGTGTTGACCACAGGAGATGAGCAGAGTGGAACAGTGTTGACCACAGGAGATGAGCTGAGGGGGAACAGTGTTGACCACAGGAGGGGGAACAGTGTTGACCACAGGAGATGAGCAGAGGGGGAACAGTGTTGACCACAGGAGATGAGCAGAGTGGAACAGTGTTGACCACAGGAGATGAGCTGAGGGGGAACAGTGTTGACCACAGGAGATGAGCAGAGTGGAACAGTGTTGACCACAGGAGATGAGCTGAGGGGGAACAGTGTTGACCACAGGAGATGAGCAGAGGGGAACAGTGTTGACCACAGGAGGGGGAACAGTGTTGACCACAGGAGATGAGCAGAGTGGAACAGTGTTGACCACAGGAGATGAGCTGAGGGGGAACAGTGTTGACCACAGGAGATGAGCTGAGGGGGACAGTGTTGACCACAGGAGATGAGCAGAGGGGGAACAGTGTTGACCACAGGAGATGAGCAGAGTGGAACAGTGTTGACCACAGGAGATGAGCTGAGGGGGAACAGTGTTGACCACAGGAGATGAGCTGAGGGGGAACAGTGTTGACCACAGGAGATGAGCAGAGGGGGAACAGTGTTGACCACAGGAGATGAGCTGAGGGGGAACAGTGTTGACCACAGGAGATGAGCAGAGGGGGAACAGTGTTGACCACAGGAGATGAGCTGAGGGGGAACAGTGTTGACCACAGGAGGGGGAACAGTGTTGACCACAGGAGATGGGCTGAGGGGGACAGTGTTGACCACAGGAGATGAGCTGAGGGGAAACAGTGTTGACCACAGGAGGGGGAACAGTGTTGACCACAGGAGGGGGAACAGTGTTGACCACAGGAGGGGTAACAGTGTTGACCACAGGAGGGGAACAGTGTTGACCACAGGAGGGGGAACAGTGTTGACCACAGGAGGGGTAACAGTGTTGACCACAGGAGGGGGAACAGTGTTGACCACAGGAGATGAGCTGAGGGGGACAGTGTTGACCACAGGAGATGAGCTGAGGGGAACAGTGTTGACCACAGGAGATGAGCTGAGGGGGACAGTGTTGACCACAGGAGATGAGCTGAGGGGAAACAGTGTTGACCACAGGAGATGAGCAGAGTGGAACAGTGTTGACCACAGGAGATGAGCTGAGGGGAACAGTGTTGACCACAGGAGGGGGAACAGTGTTGACCACAGGAGATGAGCTGAGGGGAACAGTGTTGACCACAGGAGGGGGAACAGTGTTGACCACAGGAGATGAGCTGAGGGGGAACAGTGTTGACCACAGGAGATGAGCAGAGTGGAACAGTGTTGACCACAGGAGATGAGCAGAGTGGAACAGTGTTGACCACAGGAGATGAGCAGAGGGGGAACAGTGTTGACCACAGGAGATGAGCTGAGTGGAACAGTAGAGTGTTCACTGAGCTGAGAGATGTCGTGTATTCTTTGAATTCATTTCAAAGGAGTGGTTGGTTGTTTTGGCACTCTCTCCGTTTCTCGCTTCCTCTCTCTCTGAGTGGATGGACTTGAGTTCTCCCATGATGCCATAGCCATGCCTCACAGCAGTGATGTGACAAAGGTTGAGAAGTCTCAGTTCCAAATGACTTGGTTGAGGGGATGAGAGGAGGTAGAGAGGTTGGGATGAGAGGAGGTTGGGATGGGGGGATGAGAGGAGGTACAGAGGTTGGGATGAGAGGAGGTTGGGATGGGGGATGAGAGGAGGTTGGGATGGGGGATGAGAGGAGGTTGGGATGGGGGATGAGAGGAGGTTGGGATGGGGGATGAGAGGAGGTTGGGATGGGGGGGATGAGAGGAGGTTGGGATGGGGGATGAGAGGAGGTTGGGATGGGGGATGAGAGGAGGTTGGGATGGGGGGATGAGAGGAGGTTGGGATGGGGGATGAGAGGAGGTTGGGATGGGGGATGAGAGGAGGTTGGGATGGGGGATGAGAGGAGGTTGGGATGGGGGGGATGAGAGGAGGTTGGGATGGGGGATGAGAGGAGCTAGAGAGGTTGGGATGGGGGATGAGAGGAGGTTGGGATGGGGGATGAGAGGAGCTAGAGAGGTTGGGATGGGGGATGAGAGGAGGTTGGGATGGGGGATGAGAGGAGGTTGGGATGGGGGATGAGAGGAGGTTGGGATGGGGGATGAGAGGAGGTTGGGATGGGGGATGAGAGGAGGTTGGGATGGAGGGATGAGAGGAGGTTGGGATGGGGATGAGAGGAGGTTGGGATGGGGGATGAGAGGAGGTTGGGATGGGGGATGAGAGGAGGTTGGGATGGGGGATGAGAGGAGGTAGGGATGGGGGATGAGAGGAGGTTGGGATGGGGGGTGAGAGGAGGTTGGGATGGGGGGGTGAGGGGAGGTTGGGATGGGGGATGAGAGGAGGTTGGGATGGGGGTGAGAGGAGGTTGGGATGGGGGTGAGAGGAGGTTGGGATGGGGGTGAGGGGAGGTTGGGATGGGGGATGAGAGGAGGTTGGGATGGGGGTGAGAGGAGGTTGGGATGGGGGATGAGAGGAGGTTGGGATGGGGGGGTGAGAGGAGGTTGGGATGGGGGATGAGAGGAGGTTGGGATGGGGGATGAGAGGAGGTTGGGATTGGGGGATGAGAGGAGGTTGGGATGGGGGGATGAGAGGAGGTTGGGATGGGGGATGAGAGGAGGTTGGGATGGGGGATGAGAGGAGGTAGGTGATGGGGGGATGAGAGGAGGTAGAGAGGTTGGGATGAGAGGAGGTTGGGATGGGGGATGAGAGGAGGTAGAGAGGTTGGGATGGGGGATGAGATGAGGTTGGGATGGGGGATGAGAGGAGGTAGAGAGGTTGGGATGGGGGATGAGAGGAGGTTGGGATGGGGGATGAGAGGAGGTTGGGATGGGGGATGAGAGGAGGTTGGGATGGGGGGATGAGAGGAGGTTGGGATGGGGGATGAGAGGAGGTTGGGATGGGGGATGAGAGGAGATAGAGAGGTTGGGATGGGGGATGAGATGAGGTTGGGATGGGGGGGATGAGAGGAGGTTGGGATGGGGGGATGAGAGGAGATAGAGAGGTTGGGATGGGGGGATGAGATGAGGTTGGGATGGGGATGAGAGGAGGTTGGGATGGGGGATGAGAGGAGGTAGGTGATGGGGGATGAGACGAGGTAGAGAGGTTGGGATGAGAGGAGGTTGGGATGGGGGATGAGAGGAGGTAGAGAGGTTGGGATGGGGGGATGAGAGGAGGTTGGGATGGGGGATGAGAGGAGGTAGAGAGGTTGGGATGGGGGATGAGAGGAGGTAGAGAGGTTGGGATGGGGGGATGAGAGGAGGTTGGGATGGGGGATGAGAGGAGGTTGGTTGGGATGGGGGATGAGAGGAGGTTGGGATTGGGGGATGAGAGGAGCTAGGGATGGGGGATGAGAGGAGGTTGGGATGGGGGATGAGAGGAGGTAGGTGATGGGGGGGATGAGAGGAGGTAGAGAGGTTGGGATGACGTAGACAGGGTGCCCAGCTGGTCAGGTGTGATTATGTTAACAGGTTAGAGGTTGGGATGACGTAGACAGGGTGCCCAGCTGGTCAGCTGTGATTATGTTAACAGGTTAGAGGTTGGGATGACGTAGACAGGGTGCCCAGCTGGTCAGCTGTGATTATGTTAACAGGTTAGAGGTTGGGATGATGTAGACAGGGTGCCCAGCTGGTCAGCTGTGATTATGTTAACAGGTTAGAGGTTGGTAGTAAAAGGCAGCACAGCGGTGACCACATTGTGTTGTTTTCTGTAAATGTAAATGTTTTCTCTTGCATAGTTCCAGTGATGTACCACTGAGTGACTGACAATAGCGTGTCTCTACTGCTGGGACACTTGACTAGTCAGCTGGCACAACGGGACATCTCTGGGTGGATGGGGAACACACACAAACAGCTGACTCTAAGGCAAAGGATGTTTGACCACTGTCTGGTGTAGAAGTCCCTGGGGCCCTGTTGTTAATGCTTATTTTAATGTACACTGGGTGGACAAAACATTAGGAACACCTGCTCTTTCCATGACATAGACAGACCAGGTGAAAGCTATGATCCCTTATTGATGTTACCTGTTAAATCCACTTCCATCAGTGTAGATGAAGGGGAGGAGACATGTAGATGAAGGGGAGGAGACATGTAGATGAAGGGGAGGAGACATGTAGATGAAGGGGAGGAGACATGTAGATGAAGGGGAGGAGACATGTAGATGAAGGGGAGGAGACATGTAGATGAAGGGGAGGAGACAGGTTAAAGAAGATTGTTTAAGCCTTGAGACAATTGAGACTTGCATTGTGTATATGTGTCATTCAGAGGGTGAATGGGCAAGACAAAATGATTTAAGTGCCTTTGAACGGGGTGTGGTAGTAGGTGTCAGGCCGCACCGGTTTGAATATGTCAAGAACTGCAACGCTGCTGGGTTTTTCACGCTCAACAGTTTCCTGTGTGAATCAAGAATGGTCCAACACCCAAAGGACATCCAGCCAACGGCAGGCCAGTGGTCGAAAACGGGTCGTTGATGAGCGGACAAAATGAGGCTGAGACTAATTTTGCGGAGCAACAGACGGGATTCAGTTAGTCAACTGACACCGTCCTCATGATCAGTGATGCCCCACGAGGTGAGATCTTGCATGGAGGGTGATTGACCGTTATGTTGAACTTCTTCCATTTTCTAATAATTGCGTTGTTGCATTGTTGACTTCTCACCAAGCTGCTTTCCTATTGTCCTGTAGCCCATCCCAGCCTTGTGCAGGTCTACAATTTTATCCCTGATGTCCTTACACAGCTCTCTGATCTTGGCCATTGTGGAGAGGTTGGAGTCTGTTTGATTGAGTGTGTGGACAGGTGTCTTTTATACAGGTAACGAGTTCAAACAGGTGCAGTTAATACAGGTAATGAGTGGAGAACAGGAGGGCTTCTTAAAGAAAAACAAACTAGGTCTGTGAGAGCCGGAATTCTTACTGGTTGGTAGGTGATCAAATACTTATGTCATGCAATAAAATGCAAATTAATTACTTAAAAAATCATATAATGTGATTTTCTGGATTTTGTTTTAGATTCCGTCTCTCGCAGTTGAAGTGTACCTATGATAAAAATTACAGACCTCTACATGCTTTGTAAGTAGGAAAACCTGCAAAATCGGCAGTGTATCAAATACTTGTTGTCCCCACTGTATATACATATACACACACACACACACACACACACACACACACACACACACACACACACACACACACACACACACACACACACAAACGATAAAAAGGTAATGACCACTTAGAATAATTAATCATCTGTATGTCTCATCAAACGTCAGAAATAAAGATAAATAAAAGCTACAACTAAATAAACACTCAGAGCGTTAACCCAGCGTTGTCATTGCGGCAGGTGGCTGCTCTCGTGTGTCACCAACCACTCTCTTCCATACTATCCCTACTGCGTTAGAAGTTGAAAACGGCGATGTAAGGTCTAGTCTAATCCGTGTTGTCATGTTCATTTGGATGGGGGGGGTTTATGGCCTAATCGAGGTGAACACAATAGAACACCATATTTGGAGTGTTTGAACTTGTGTTGCTGTGGCTGCAGTTCGACCGCCGACAACGCCACAACAACCCAGGTGGTTTAGTTGTATCTGCTTGTGGATTTGACAGATCCAAAACGCGGTTCGACCGCCGACAACGCCACAACAACCCAGATCGAATAGACTCTAGAGTTCTTAGCAGTGGCCAATGAACAGAGCATCAGTAGCTGGACTGGACACCTCTCAACAGTGTCCTGGATGCCAGGATGTCATGTGACTGGTGATTCCTGTCCTTCTTGCATCTTCTCAAGACTTTATTATTTGGGTTTTTAGTTACAAATTCAAAATTGTCGATATTCCAAAAATTAATGAAAACCCCCAACAACCAGCCTCGCCGCTCCCTTCCTCCATCCTAGACCCCCTCTCACTCCTCCCCCTCCTAGACCCCCCTAGAACCCCTCTCACCCTCTCACTCCTCCCCCTCCTAGACCCCCCAGACCCCCTCTCACTCCTCCCCCTCCTACATTTACATTTACATTTAAGTCATTTAGCAGACGCTCTTATCCAGAGCGACTTACAAATTGGTGCATACACCTTATGACAACCAGTGGAACAGCCACTTGCATCTAAATCTTGTTGGGGGAGTGAGAAGGATTACTTACCCTTACTTACCCTATCCTAGGTATTCCTTGAAGAGGTGGGGTTTCAGGTGTCTCCGGAAGGTGGTGATTGACTCCGCTGTCCTGGCGTCGTGAGGGAGTTTGTTCCACCATTGGGGGCCAGAGCAGCGAACAGTTTTGACTGGGCTGAGCGGGAACTGTACTTCCTCAGTGGTAGGGAGGCGAGCAGGCCAGAGGTGGATGAACGCAGTGCCCTTGTTTGGGTGTAGGGCCTGATCAGAGCCTGGAGGTACTGAGGTGCCGTTCCCCTCACAGCTCCGTAGGCGAGCACCATGGTCTTGTAGCGGATGCGAGCTTCAACTGGAAGCCAGTGGAGACCCCCTCTCACGCACCCCCCAGACCCCCTCCTGCCCATCTGTGCTTGGGAATGGGCCCAGTGACGACCCAGAACCACCCTCCTGTCACAATAAAGGTATTAAAATAGACTCTACTGTCCAGGGAATCGTTTTCTTCTCTCTGATAGATAGAGGCGTTATTTCAGCTATTCCTCTTGTCTCTCGTCACAGTAGCTGATTTGTTTCTACAGATGTCAGATCTTAATTTGAGCCAGTTTGCTACAGCAGGAAAAATAATCCTACAGCAACAGAAAGTGTGTTGCGGGTTAATACATTTTTTCATAAAGGGAAAATCATGTCTGACATTTTTAAGTGGAAATTACTAACTACAGAAAGCATTTTTAAACCTCAAACACACTACAGCTGTTAAATTTCCTGCAAAGTCATCCTGCAACAGGGTGATCAAATTAGATCCTACACCTGTAGGGGCCCGAGATTAATCTGTTTAAACATTACTGCCAAGATTAATTAACAACTGCCAACTCTTGTATACTGTATCTGTATTCAAAGCAGATGTATAATTGACATGAATGTAGTAACAAGGTCCACTGGATATCTTCCATGACATTTAAATAGAAAAGTTGGTGTGTATCTGCAGCATGGATCAATCTGCGTGGATACGTCCCATCAGTCTGCATGGATATACCATCAGTCTGCATGGATACGCCCCATCAGTCTGCGTGGATACGTCCCATCAGTCTGCATGGATATACCATCAGTCTGCGTGGATATACCATCAGTCTGCGTGGATATACCATCAGTCTGCATGGATATACCATCAGTCTGCATGGATATACCATCAGTCTGCATGGATATACCATCAGTCAACATGGATATACCATCAGTCTGCATGGATATACCATCAGTCTGCATGGATATACCATCAGTCTGCATGGATATACCATCAGTCTACATGGATATACCATCAGTCTGCATGGATATACCATCAGTCTGCATGGATATACCATCAGTCTGCATGGATATACCATCAGTCTGCATGGATATACCATCAGTCTGCATGGATATGCCCCATCAGTCTGCATGGATATTCCCCATCAGTCTGCATGGATATGCCCCATCAGTCTGCATGGATATACCTTCAGTCTGCATGGATATACCATCAGTCTGCATGTATATACCATCAGTCTACATGGATATACCATCAGTCTGCATGGATATACCATCAGTCTGCATGGATATACCATCAGTCTGCGTGGATATACCATCAGTCTGCGTGGATATACCATCAGTCTGCGTGGATATACCATCAGTCTACATGGATATACCATCAGTCTGCATGGATATACCATCAGTCTGCATGGATATACCATCAGTCTGCATGGATATACCATCAGTCTACATGGATATACCATCAGTCTGCGTGGATATACCATCAGTCTGCGTGGATATACCATCAGTCTACATGGATATACCATCAGTCTGCATGGATATACCATCAGTCTGCATGGATATACCATCAGTCTGCATGGATATACCATCAGTCTGCATGGATATACCATCAGTCAACATGGATATACCATCAGTCTGCATGGATATACCATCAGTCTGCATGGATATACCATCAGTCTGCATGGATATACCATCAGTCTACATGGATATACCATCAGTCTGCATGGATATACCATCAGTCTGCATGGATATACCATCAGTCTGCATGGATATACCATCAGTCTGCATGGATATACCATCAGTCTGCATGGATATACCATCAGTCTGCATGGATATACCATCAGTCTGCATGGATATGCCCCATCAGTCTGCATGGATATTCCCCATCAGTCTGCATGGATATGCCCCATCAGTCTGCATAGATATACCTTCAGTCTGCATGGATATACCTTCAGTCTGCATGGATATACCATCAGTCTGCATGGATATACCATCAGTCTACATGGATATACCATCAGTCTGCATGGATATACCATCAGTCTGCGTGGATATACCATCAGTCTGCGTGGATATACCATCAGTCTGCGTGGATATACCATCAGTCTGCGTGGATATACCATCAGTCTGCGTGGATATACCATCAGTCTACATGGATATACCATCAGTCTGCATGGATATACCATCAGTCTGCATGGATATACCATCAGTCTACATGGATATACTCAGTCTGCATGGATATACCATCAGTCTGCGTGGATATACCATCAGTCTACATGGATATACCATCAGTCTGCATGGATATACCATCAGTCTGCATGGATATACCATCAGTCTGCATGGATATACCATCAGTCTGCATGGATATACCATCAGTCAACATGGATATACCATCAGTCTGCATGGATATACCATCAGCCTGCATGGATATACCATCGGTCTGCATGGATATACCATCAGTCTACATGGATATACCATCAGTCTGCATGGATATACCATCAGTCTGCATGGATATACCATCAGTCTGCATGGATATACCATCAGTCTGCATGGATATACCATCAGTCTGCATGGATATGCCCCATCAGTCTGCATGGATATTCCCCATCAGTCTGCATGGATATGCCCCATCAGTCTGCATGGATATACCTTCAGTCTGCATGGATATACCATCAGTCTGCATGGATATACCATCAGTCTACATGGATATACCATCAGTCTGCATGGATATACCATCAGTCTGCATGGATATACCATCAGTCTGCATGGATATACCATCAGTCTGCGTGGATATACCATCAGTCTGCGTGGATATACCATCAGTCTACATGGATATACCATCAGTCTGCATGGATATACCATCAGTCTGCATGGATATACCATCAGTCTGCATGGATATACCATCAGTCTGCATGGATATACCATCAGTCTGCATGGATATACCATCAGTCTGCATGGATATACCATCAGTCTGCGTGGATATACCATCAGTCTACATGGATATATCATCAGTCTGCATGGATATACCATCAGTCTGCATGGATATACCATCAGTCTGCATGGATATACCATCAGTCTGCATGGATATACCATCAGTCTGCATGGATATGCCCCATCAGTCTGCATGGATATGCCCCATCAGTCTGCATGGATATACCTTCAGTCTGCATGGATATACCATCAGTCTGCATGTATATACCATCAGTCTACATGGATATACCATCAGTCTGCATGGATATACCATCAGTCTGCATGGATATACCATCAGTCTGCATGGATATACCATCAGTCTGCATGGATATGCCCCATCAGTCTGCATGGATATTCCCCATCAGTCTGCATGGATATGCCCCATCAGTCTGCATGGATATACCTTCAGTCTGTATGGATATACCATCAGTCTGCATGTATATACCATCAGTCTACATGGATATACCATCAGTCTGCATGGATATACCATCAGTCTGCATGGATATACCATCAGTCTGCGTGGATATACCATCAGTCTGCGTGGATATACCATCAGTCTGCGTGGATATACCATCAGTCTACATGGATATACCATCAGTCTGCATGGATATACCATCAGTCTGCATGGATATACCATCAGTCTGCATGGATATACCATCAGTCTACATGGATATACCATCAGTCTGCATGGATATACCATCAGTCTGTGTGGATATACCATCAGTCTACATGGATATACCATCAGTCTGCATGGATATACCATCAGTCTGCATGGATATACCATCAGTCTGCATGGATATACCATCAGTCTGCATGGATATACCATCAGTCAACATGGATATACCATCAGTCTGCATGGATATACCATCAGTCTGCATGGATATACCATCGGTCTGCATGGATATACCATCAGTCTACATGGATATACCATCAGTCTGCATGGATATACCATCAGTCTGCATGGATATACCATCAGTCTGCATGGATATACCATCAGTCTGCATGGATATACCATCAGTCTGCATGGATATACCATCAGTCTGCATGGATATACCATCAGTCTGCATGGATATACCATCAGTCTGTCTAACTGAGAATGACTTTAGAAGAGTATTTATTCAACTGTGAACCTTCGAACCATCCCTTTCAGACGTGTACTTCGTTAACCCTCTCTTTCCGCTTCTCTTTCTTCAGCATGTTTTGCACATCAGTTGTTTCCTTCCGTTAGAGTCTATTCACAGCGGTGTCTCTCTACCACAGACAACACATGACTGTGTCTCTCTGACTGGCTTTACTGACGGGCCCCATGCTCTGTGTGTGTGTGTGTGTGTGTGTGTGTGTGTGTGTGTGTGTGTGTGTGTGTGTGTGTGTGTGTGTGTGTGTGTGTGTGTGTGTGTGTGTGTGTGTGTGTGTGTGTGTGTGTGTGTGTGTGTGTACGCACGCACAGGAAGCCCTGTAGAAAACATGCATGTCTAGGCTCAATCCTGTTTACACAACAAGGTATCACAAATCCACTTCAGAATCCAACGTTTTTAAAGGGGAGGGGCGTGAAACCGAAACTTAACCCTGACATTCTCAGTCAAACTGCAGTCCTTTCTATTGTTAAGTTTAGGTTATATGAAGGTTTGGGATGAGGTTGAATGTAGCTATTAATTCTGATTTGTTAAGGGGTAAGGTTTGGGATGAGGTTGAATGTAGGTATTAATTCTGATTGGTTCAGGGTTAAGGTTTGGGATGAGGTTAAATGTAGCTATTAATTCTGATTGGTTAAGCGAAGGTTTGGGATGAGGTTAAATGTAGCTATTCATTCTGATTGGTTCAGGGTTAAGGTTTGGGGTAAGGTTGAATGTAGGTATTAATTCTGATTGGTTCAGGGTTAATGTTTCAGATGAGGGTGAGGTTGAATGTAGGTATTAATTCTGATTTGTTAAGGGGTAATGGGAAATGTTGTCGGTACTAGTATTTTCAGAGCTCATTTATAAGAGACCATGATCTCAATGGCTCCCTGATAAGATAAAGGGACAGTGTATTTACAGAGATGCTTGGGATATCGAGGTCACAGTCTGGAGTTATACCATCATTCTGGGGGTATTGTGTCCTTTCTCTCTTACTGAGGTTAATATGGTTTATTCTCTGCTGTTCTAGAGTAGAACAGAATTAAATAAAACAGAGTGCAAGGGATCAGAGCGCAACGGAACAGAGCGCAACGGAACAGAGCTAACGGAACAGAGCTAACGGAACAGAGCGCAACGGAACAGAGCTAACGGAACAGAGCTAACGGAACAGAGCTAACGGAACAGAGCTAACGGAACAGAGCTAACGGAACAGAGCGCAACGGAACAGAGCTAACGGAACAGAGCTAACGGAACAGAGCTAACGGAACAGAGCTCAACGGAACAGAGCTAACGGAACAGAGCGCAACGGAACAGAGCGCAACGAAACAGAGCGCAACGGAACAGAGCGCAACGGAACAGAGCGCAAGCAACGGAACAGAGCGCAACGGAACAGAGCTAACGGAATAGAGGGAAAGGGAAAAGAGCAACGGAACAGAGCGCAACGGAACAGAGCGCAACGGAACAGAGCGCAACGGAACAGAGCGCAAAGGAACAGAGCGCAACGGAACAGAGCGCAACGGAACAGAGCTAACGGAACAGAGCTAACGGAACAGAGCTAACGGAACAGAGCTAACGGAACAGAGCGCAACGGAACAGAGCGCAACGGAACAGAGCGCAACGGATCAGAGCGCAACGGAACAGAGCTAACGGAACAGAGCTAACGGATCAGAGCGCAACGGAACAGAGCTAACGGATCAGAGCGCAACGGATCAGAGCTAACGGATCAGAGCTAACGGAACAGAGCTAACGGATCAGAGCTAACGGATCAGAGCTAACGGATCAGAGCGCAACGGAACAGAGCGCAACGGATCAGAGCGCAACGGATCAAAGCTAACGGAACAGAGCTAACGGATCAGAGCGCAACGGAACAGAGCTAACGGATCAGAGCGCAACGGATCAGAGCTAACGGATCAGAGCGCAACGGAACAGAGCTAACGGAACAGAGCTAACGGATCAGAGCGCAACGGAACAGAGCTAACGGAACAGAGCTAACGGAACTGAGCTAACGGAACAGAGCTAACGGAACAGAGCTAACGGAACAGAGCTAACGGATCAGAGCACAACGGAACAGAGCTAACGGAACAGAGCTAACGGATCAGAGCTAACGGAACAGAGCTAACGGATCAGAGCGCAACGAACAGAGCGCAACGGATCAGAGCGCAACGGAACAGAGCTAACGGAACAGAGCGCAACGGATCAGAGCGCAACGGATCAGAGCTAACGGAACAGAGCTAACGGATCAGAGTGCAACGGAGCAGAGCTAACGGAACAGAGCTAACGGAACAGAGCTAACGGATCAGAGCTCAACGGAACAGAGTGCAACGGATCAGAGCTAACGGAACAGAGCTAACGGATCAGAGCTAACGGAACAGAGCTAACGGATCAGAGCGCAACGGATCAGAGCTAACGGATCAGAGCGCAACGGAACAAAGCTAACGGATCAGAGCGCAACGGAACAGAGCTAACGGAACAGAGCTCAACGGATCAGAGCTAACGGAACAGAGCTAACGGATCAGAGCTAACGGAACAGAGCGCAACGGAACAGAGCTAACGGAACAGAGCTAACGGAACAGAGCTAACGGATCAGAGCGCAACGGAACAGAGCTAACGGATCAGAGCGCAACGGATCAGAGCTAACGGATCAGAGCGGGATCAGAGCGCAACGGATCAGAGCGCAACGGATCAGAGCTAACGGAACAGAGCGCAACGGAACAGAGCTAACGGATCAGAGCGCAACGGAACAGAGCGCAACGGAACAGAGCTAACGGATCAGAGCGCAACGGAACAGAGCTAACGGATCAGAGCGCAACGGAACAGAGCGCAACGGAACAGAGCGCAACGGAACAGAGCGCAAAGGAACAGAGCGCAACGGATAATTTATGTACAAAAGTGTGCCACTTAAACCATATTGGAAACAGATTACCGCATTAGTTATACAAGTCTGTCAGGCCACATTCTATTAGATTAGAACCTGCTGTGGATCTATTCTGTCCTCTCAGACAAAAATAAAACTAAATCAAATCTGATAACTAAAAAAGGTGATTTTCAAAACATGAACAAACATTTAAAAGGAGGTATTATTTCAAGCTGAACAGGTACTACAAATGAATGAATGAATTAACAGGTGGCTAAACATGCTCCAGAGACAGACAGATGCAGACTGGTGTTCTTTTTTAAAAAATGTATCAGAAGACTTCATTTTAAAACTGAAAAGTAATATAAAGTCTGAAATTACACAATGCTATACACAACATTGTCAACTTCCTCTTAATAACTGGCTAGAAATAGGCATTTCCTAGTTTAAAGTGGCTCAAAATAGCCTTTGCATAAGCAGACCGCTATATAGCTAGCCAGCATGAAATGGTGCTATACACTCGCCTTCTAACAGACAAAACTTAACTCTATTCATATAAAAGAATATGAAATGTAAGCTAATTAAATGCGTATGGTAGTTACTGATAAAACAGTGTAAAAACTTACAAGCAAAACTTTTCCAAAACAAGAGGAAGACTTTAGAAGCCATTCTTGACCTACCGTGGGTTTCCGGCTTACATTACAGTTCAACTATGACCTCTGACAGTCAACGTGACATGAAAGGCCAATCACAATGTTCTTAGAAATGAAATGAATAATGTGTAACTGTCACTTAGAGAGACTTTTTATTTCTCTATTTGGTTCGGTCGTGGTGTGATGTGTAACTGTCACACCCTGTGACCTTTGAGAGACTTTTTATTTCTCTAGTTGGTTAGGTCGTGGTGTGATGTGTAACTGTCACACCCTGTGACCTTAGAGAGACTCTTTATTTCTCTATTTGGTTAGGTCGGGGTGTGATGTGTAACTGTCACACCCTGTGACCTTAGAGAGACTTTTTATTTCTCTAGTTGGTTAGGTCGGGGTGTGATGTGTAACTGTCACACCCTGTGACCTTAGAGAGACTCTTTATTTCTCTATTTGGTTAGGTCGGGGTGTGATGTGTAACTGTCACACCCTGTGACCTTAGAGAGACTTTTTATTTCTCTAGTTGGTTAGGTCAGGGTGTGATGTGTAACTGTCACTTAGAGAGACTCTTTATTTCTCTATTTGGTTAGGTCGGGGTGTGATGTGTAACTGTCACACCCTGTGACCTTAGAGAGACTTTTTATTTCTCTATTTGGTTAGGTCAGGGTGTGATGTGTAACTGTCACTTAGAGAGACTCTTTATTTCTCTATTTGGTTAGGTCGGGGTGTGATGTGTAACTGTCACACCCTGTGACCTTAGAGAGCCTTTTATTTCTCTAGTTGGTTAGGTCGTGGTGTGATGTGTAACTGTCACACCCTGACCTTAGAGAGACTCTTTATTTCTCTAATTGGTTAGGTCGGGGTGTGATGTGTAACTGTCACACCCTGTGACCTTAGAGATCCTTTTTATTTCTCTATTTGGTTAGGTCGGGGTGTGATGTGTAACTGTCACACCCTGACCTTAGAGAGCCTTTTTATTTCTCTAGTTGGTTAGGTCGTGGTGTGATGTGTAACTGTCACACCCTGACCTTAGAGAGCCTTTTTATTTCTCTAGTTGGTTAGGTCGTGGTGTGATGTGTAACTGTCACACCCTGTGACCTTAGAGAGACTTTTTATTTCTCTATTTGGTTAGGTCGTGGTGTGATGTGTAACTGTCACACCCTGACCTTAGAGAGACTTTTTATTTCTCTATTTGGTTAGGTCGTGGTGTGATGTGTAACTGTCACACCCTGTGACCTTAGAGAGCCTTTTATTTCTCTAGTTGGTTAGGTCGTGGTGTCATGTGTAACTGTCACACCCTGACCTTAGAGAGCCTTTTTATTTCTCTAGTTGGTTAGGTCGTGGTGTGATGTGTAACTGTCACACCCTGTGACCTTAGAGAGACGTTTTATTTCTCTAGTTGGTTAGGTCGTGGTGTGATGTGTAACTGTCACACCCTGTGACCTTAGAGAGCCTTTTATTTCTCTATTTGGTTAGGTCGTGGTGTGATGTGTAACTGTCACACCCTGACCTTAGAGAGACTCTTTATTTCTCTAGTTGGTTAGGTCGGGGTGTGATGTGTAACTGTCACACCCTGACCTTAGAGAGCCTTTTTATTTCTCTATTTGGTTAGGTCGGGGTGTGATGTGTAACTGTCACACCCTGACCTTAGAGAGACTTTTTATTTCTCTATTTGGTTAGGTCGGGGTGTGATGTGTAACTGTCACACCCTGTGACCTTAGAGAGACTCTTTATTTCTCTATTTGGTTAAGTCGTGGTGTGATGTGTAACTGTCACACCCTGACCTTAGAGAGCCTTTTTATTCTCTATTTGGTTAGGTCAGGGTGTGATTTGGGTGGGGAAATCTATGTGTTCTATTTCTTTGTTGGCCGGGTATGGTTCCAATTCAGAGGCAGCTGTCTGTCGTTGTCTCTGATTGGGGTTCATACTTAAGCAGCCATTTTTCCCTCCTTTGATTGTGGGATCTTGTTTTTGTACTGTAGCTTTCCAGCCCTACAGAACTGTGTATTTCGGGGGTTTAGAAAAAAAATATATATATTTTTTTCCGTGTCATCAATAAAAGAAAGATGTACGCCTACCCACGCTGCACCTTGGTCTGATCCTTCCCTCAACGAACGTGACAGTAACATGACTCCTCACCTGGTATTGAACACGTACTACTATGAATTTACCAACCCTAAATGGAGAATGTCCTCTTGGACCAAGGAAACATCTCAGTATGACTACGTGACATAACTAGTTCTGTCTTAGTCTCAAGAATATATTGTGAGCTCAGAGTTTTCCATAGCAGTCAGACTCAGTGGATACAGTGTGTTCTCTTTATGTTGTGGTGTCTCTCTTAACGTCATGTATTGTGTCCCACATTATTAATCCCAGGCCCCCGTCCCCGCAGGAGGCCTTTTTGCCTCTTGGTAGGTCGTCATTGTAAATAATAATTTGGTTCTTAATTGACTTGCCTGCTTAAATAATGGTAGAAAAAAAAAAAATTATGCTAAGATGTTTCCTCAGCTTGTGACAGAAACGCAGGTCCTGTCAGCCCTTTGAAGTTGGTTGAGTTCTCCAGCTGTGTGGTGGGCGTAGGTACGTGAGCTGGGGTCTCCTACGCTGACCCATCCAAAGTCCAGTCACTGTGCCTGTCAGGAACATTGTGTTGCTCATGCACTCTGTGAGGATGTCGCGTCCGAGTAAGAGAAGTATTTGGGTCGTCGGGATCCAAAGCTGGTATGTGTTGAGAACGGTACTACGCAACCTCTCGGGCCGGTAATCATATACGTTTAGCAAATAAATAACATATTGTACGAATTACAATTCAGAACACATCATACGAAATGAATTGACGACCCTCCACAAATGAATACATACCATACCGTAACATATCATAGTCATTTGCTTCTACACCTGCATTGCTTGCTGTTTGGGGTTTTAGGCTGGGTTTCTGTACAGCACTTTGAGATATCAGCTGATGTACGAAGGGCTTTATAAATACATTTGATTTGATTTGATTTACATTTACTATGTCAAGTCTACCCCTGAGTCCAGGTTGGCTTGACACCAGTAGGGGGGGTGGGGCTTAGGAGAGCCAGGCTAGGGGATCCTCCTGTGTGACCGGTATCACTTTACCAGAAGTAATGTTGGGCTCATCTGGACTGGAACAACAGACTGGAGTGAGTTGGGCAGGCAGGTAAACCCCAGTCACCCAAATGGGGTTGTCACGGTGAGGTAGGTGGGCTACGTTCCTCAGCATTCCAGGGACATGGGGTGGGTTGGGGTCGGTTGGCGTTTGTGTTGGGGGTTGGGGATTCTCACAATTTGTAAAAGAGAAGCAAGAGTGATTTACAGAGGACAGGGAGGGTTAAACAACATTTGAGAAGGATAAATGGAAAACAGATTGGAACGCTGCGTCCCACACAGTGAGTGACCCCAGGGTGCTTTATGAGTAGTGATCACACTGTAGGAGAACAGTGAGTGATCCTAGGGTGCTTTACGAGTAGTGATCACACTGTAGGAGAACAGTGAGTGATCCTAGGGTGCTTTACGAGTAGTGATCACACTGTAGGAGAACAGTGAGTGATCCCAGGGTGCTTTATGAGTAGTGATCACACTGTAGGAGAACAGTGAGTGATCCTAGGGTGCTTTACGAGTAGTGATCACACTGTAGGAGAACAGTGAGTGATCCTAGGGTGCTTTATGAGTAGTGATCACACTGTAGGAGAACAGTGAGTGATCCCAGGGTGCTTTATGAGTAGTGATCACACTGTAGGAGAACAGTGAGTGATCCTAGGGTGCTTTACGAGTAGTGATCACACTGTAGGAGAACAGTGAGTGATCCTAGGGTGCTTTATGAGTAGTGATCACACTGTAGGAGAACAGTGAGTGATCCCAGGGTGCTTTATGAGTAGTGATCACACTGTAGGAGAACAGTGAGTGATCCTAGGGTGCTTTACGAGTAGTGATCACACTGTAGGAGAACAGTGAGTGATCCTAGGGTGCTTTATGAGTAGTGATCACACTGTAGGAGAACAGTGAGTGATCCCAGGGTGCTTTATGAGTAGTGATCACACTGTAGGAGAACAGTGAGTGATCCCAGGGTGCTTTATGAGTAGTGATCACACTGTAGGAGAACAGTGAGTGATCCCAGGGTGCTTTATGAGTAGTGATCACACTGTAGGAGAACAGTGAGTGATCCCAGGGTGCTTTATGAGTAGTGATCACACTGTAGGAGAACAGTGAGTGATCCTAGGGTGCTTTATGAGTAGTGATCACACTGTAGGAGAACAGTGAGTGATCCCAGGGTGCTTTATGAGTAGTGATCACACTGTAGGAGAACAGTGAGTGATCCCAGGGTGCTTTATGAGTAGTGATCACACTGTAGGAGAACAGTGAGTGATCCCAGGGTGCTTTATGAGTAGTGATCACACTGTATGAGAACAGTGAGTGATCCCAGGGTGCTTTATGAGTAGTGATCACACTGTAGGAGAACAGTGAGTGATCCTAGGGTGCTTTATGAGTAGTGATCACACTGTAGGAGAACAGTGAGTGATCCCAGGGTGCTTTATGAGTAGTGATCACACTGTAGGAGAACAGTGAGTGATCCCAGGGTGCTTTATGAGTAGTGATCACACTGTAGGAGAACAGTGAGTGATCCCAGGGTGCTTTATGAGTAGTGATGACACTGTAGGAGAACAGTGAGTGATCCCAGGGTGCTTTATGAGTAGTGATCACACTGTAGGAGAACAGTGAGTGATCCCAGGGTGCTTTATGAGTAGTGATCACACTGTAGGAGAACAGTGAGTGATCCCAGGGTGCTTTATGAGTAGTGATCACACTGTAGGAGAACAGTGAGTGATCCTAGGGTGCTTTATGAGTAGTGATCACACTGTAGGAGAACAGTGAGTGATCCTATGGTGCTTTATGAGTAGTGATCACACTGTAGGAGAACAGTGAGTGATCCTAGGGTGCTTTATGAGTAGTGATCACACTGTAGGAGAACAGTGAGTGATCCTAGGGTGCTTTATGAGTAGTGATCACACTGTAGGAGAACAGTGAGTGATCCCAGGGTGCTTTATGAGTAGTGATCACACTGTAGGAGAACAGTGAGTGATCCCAGGGTGCTTTATGAGTAGTGATCACACTGTAGGAGAACAGTGAGTGATCCTAGGGTGCTTTATGAGAAGTGATCACACTGTAGGAGAACAGTGAGTGATCCCAGGGTGCTTTATGAGTAGTGATCACACTGTAGGAGAAAAGTGAGTGATCCCAGGGTGCTTTATGAGTAGTGATCACACTGTAGGAGAACAGTGAGTGATCCCAGGGTCCTTGATGAGTAGTGATCACACTGTAGGAGAACAGTGAGTGATCCTAGGGTCCTTGATGAGTAGTGATCACACTGTAGGAGAACAGTGAGTGATCCTAGGGTGCTTTATGAGTAGTGATCACACTGTAGGAGAACAGTGAGTGATCCCAGGGTGCTTTATGAGTAGTGATCACACTGTAGGAGAACAGTGAGTGATCCCAGGGTGCTTTATGAGTAGTGATGACACTGTAGGAGAACAGTGAGTGATCCCAGGGTGCTTTATGAGTAGTGATCACACTGTAGGAGAACAGTGAGTGATCCCAGGGTGCTTTATGAGTAGTGATCACACTGTAGGAGAACAGTGAGTGATCCTATGGTGCTTTATGAGTAGTGATCACACTGTAGGAGAACAGTGAGTGATCCTAGGGTGCTTTATGAGTAGTGATCACACTGTAGGAGAACAGTGAGTGATCCTAGGGTGCTTTATGAGTAGTGATCACACTGTAGGAGAACAGTGAGTGATCCCAGGGTGCTTTATGAGTAGTGATCACACTGTAGGAGAACAGTGAGTGATCCTAGGGTGCTTTATGAGTAGTGATCACACTGTAGGAGAACAGTGAGTGATCCCAGGGTGCTTTATGAGTAGTGATCACACTGTAGGAGAACAGTGAGTGATCCCAGGGTGCTTTATGAGTAGTGATCACACTGTAGGAGAACAGTGAGTGATCCTAGGGTGCTTTATGAGTAGTGATCACACTGTAGGAGAACAGTGAGTGATCCCAGGGTGCTTTATGAGTAGTGATCACACTGTAGGAGAACAGTGAGTGATCCCAGGGTGCTTTATGAGTAGTGATCACACTGTAGGAGAACAGTGAGTGATCCCAGGGTCCTTGATGAGTAGTGATCACACTGTAGGAGAACAGTGAGTGATCCTAGGGTCCTTGATGAGTAGTGATCACACTGTAGGAGAACAGTGAGTGATCCTAGGGTGCTTTATGAGTAGTGATGACACTGTAGGAGAACAGTGAGTGATCCCAGGGTGCTTTATGAGTAGTGATCACACTGTAGGAGAACAGTGAGTGATCCCAGGGTGCTTTATGAGTAGTGATCACACTGTAGGAGAACACCAGTTTTGATGTGGCTGGTCATAGACCCGTTTTTAAAAGTTGCGGGGGGTGTAAGGTAAGTGGACCATAGGGTTTCAAGTTCGAATCCGGATCCCTGGCTGGACTATTCTGGTCCGGGAACTATATGACTGCTGGTATCAAATCCTGGAAAGTAAAAGTTCACTCAGTTAACTCTCCATTCTACCAGTCAGTTAGACTTCTCTCCAGGCATATCTCTCCCTGGCTGTGACGTGACCAATTGTACTATAACTGCAGGCTTTCTGAACGACCAGTAGTGTAAGGCCTCACTAGACCGTACTGACCTGATTTCAACGTAAACAATAGCTGGTCCTCTGATGTAACTTAATAACCTAACGAGGAAATTCGCTACTTGGCTTTCGGGAACTTTTAATTAAAGAAGGTGGGAATGTGATGTATTTCCTTTGTGTGGGACTGGTGACGGCCAGGCCAAGGCAGTACACCTATCACGGAGCAGTTTAGATTCTCTTTCTTCTTATTTTAGATTATATTTCCTGTTTTTTTCTGGAACTCTTCCTGTTCTGGAATGAAGAACAGCTGAGACAAACGAAAAGGAATTCAAGGTGGAAAATGCCCAAACGGTGTCATATAGAGACCATATCTATAGATCGCTGGGACTCCAGGAGAACATGTGGAGGTACGGATTGAACCAATGGAATGTAAGCACTGCTGTTAAATCATGACCGTATGAAATATGGGCCAATGACAACCCCCCAAAAAATGGAAATCCTAAAAAAAGTTGAATGGCATAGGTAGTTATTATAGACAGCTAGGGTTCCAATAGAATACAATGGAAGTCATGATTGGGGATGGGAACGAATGCAAGGGATCTTTTTGGCGCTTGAAGGGCAATTATTTACTGAGCACAATGATAATCAGAGATCTAGAATTTCAAGAGCTGTATGAAGGATGTGTGGCCATAGAGATCCTATAATTATGATTCTATATAGAATTCTTTGAGCCTCTGTGTGTCTGGATAGCTACAATTGTCTGTAACCTGACACATGTCTCGGCTCCTAGTCGAATCACTCACCCTTGGGCTAGGGCTGGAAGATATGGCCAAAATATATCACGGTATCTAATTTTCATTTTTTTTTTTAAATGTTAAACTATTGGACGGTATGACGGTATTTTTAGGTTTTGAAAAGTAAAAGTTGTACATTTGCTTTATGAGTCGTGAGTGGTGATCCCAGGGTGCTTTATGAGTAGTGAGTAGTGATCCCAGGGTGCTTTATGAGTAGTGAGTAGTGATCCCAGGGTGCTTTATGAGTCGTGAGTAGTGATCCCAGGGTGCTTTATGAGTAGTGAGTAGTGATCCCAGGGTGCTTTATGAGTAGTGAGTAGTGATCCCAGGGTGCTTTATGAGTAGTGAGTAGTGATCCCAGGGTGCTTTATGAGTAGTGAGTAGTGATCCCAGGGTGCTTTATGAGTAGTGAGTGGTGATCCCAGGGTGCTTTATGAGTAGTGAGTAGTGATCCTAGGGTGCTTTATGAGTAGTGAGTAGTGATCCCAGGGTGTTTTATGAGTAGTGAGTAGTGATCCTAGGGTGCTTTATGAGTAGTGAGTAGTGATCCCAGGGTGCTTTATGAGTAGTGAGTGATCCTAGGGTGCTTTATGAGTAGTGAGTGATCCCAGGGTGCTTTATGAGTAGTGAGTGATCCCAGGGTGCTTTATGAGTAGTGAGTAGTGATCCTAGGGTGCTTTATGAGTTGTGAGTAGTGATCCTAGGGTGCTTTATGAGTAGTGAGTGGTGATCCCAGGGTGCTTTATGAGTAGTGAGTAGTGATCCCAGGGTGCTTTATGAGTAGTGAGTAGTGATCCCAGGGTGCTTTATGAGTAGTGAGTAGTGATCCTAGGGTGCTTTATGAGTAGTGAGTAGTGATCCTAGGGTGCTTTATGAGTAGTGAGTAGTGATCCTAGGGTGCTTTATGAGTAGTGAGTGGTGATCCCAGGGTGCTTTATGAGTAGTGAGTGATCCCAGGGTGCTTTATGAGTAGTGAGTGATCCCAGGGTGCTTTATGAGTAGTGAGTGATCCCAGGGTGCTTTATGAGTAGTGAGTAGTGATCCTAGGGTGCTTTATGAGTAGTGAGTAGTGATCCCAGGGTGCTTTATGAGTAGTGAGTGATCCTAGGGTGCTTTATGAGTAGTGAGTGATCCCAGGGTGCTTTATGAGTAGTGAGTGATCCCAGGGTGCTTTATGAGTAGTGAGTAGTGATCCCAGGGTGCTTTATGAGTCGTGGAGTAGTGATCCCAGGGTGCTTTATGAGTAGTGAGTAGTGATCCTAGGGTGCTTTATGAGTAGTGAGTAGTGATCCCAGGGTGCTTTATGAGTAGTGAGTAGTGATCCCAGGGTGCTTTATGAGTAGTGAGTAGTGATCCCAGGGTGCTTTATGAGTAGTGAGTAGTGATCCTAGGGTGCTTTATGAGTAGTGAGTGGTGATCCCAGGGTGCTTTATGAGTAGTGAGTAGTGATCCTAGGGTGCTTTATGAGTAGTGAGTGGTGATCCTAGGGTGCTTTATGAGTAGTGAGTGATCCCAGGGTGCTTTATGAGTCGTGAGTGATCCCAGGGTGCTTTATGAGTCGTGAGTGATCCCAGGGTGCTTTATGAGTAGTGAGTGATCCCAGGGTGCTTTATGAGTAGTGAGTGACCCCATGGTGCTTTATGAGTAGTGAGTGATCCCGGGGTGCTTTATGAGTAGTGAGTAGTGACCCCAGGGTGCTTTATGAGTAGTGAGTGATCCCAGGGTGCTTTATGAGTAGTGAGTAGTGATCCCAGGGTGCTTTATGAGTAGTGAGTGATCTCAGGGTGCTTTATGAGTAGTGAGTGATCCGAGGGTGCTTTATGAGTAGTGAGTGATCCCAGGGTGCTTTATGAGTAGTGAGTGATCCCAGGGTGCTTTATGAGTAGTGAGTGATCCCAGGGTGCTTTATGAGTAGTGAGTGATCCCAGGGTGCTTTATGAGTAGTGAGTGATCCCAGGGTGCTTTATGAGTAGTGAGTGATCCCAGGGTGCTTTATGAGTAGTGAGTGACCCCAGGGTGCTTTATGAGTAGTGAGTGATCCCGGGGTGCTTTATGAGTAGTGAGTAGTGACCCCAGGGTGCTTTATGAGTAGTGAGTGATCCCAGGGTGCTTTATGAGTAGTGAGTAGTGATCCCAGGGTGCTTTATGAGTAGTGAGTGATCCGAGGGTGCTTTATGAGTAGTGAGTGATCCCAGGGTGCTTTATGAGTAGTGAGTGATCCCAGGGTGCTTTATGAGTAGTGAGTGATCCCAGGGTGCTTTATGAGTAGTGAGTGATCCCAGGGTGATTTAGGGGTAGTGAGTGACCCCAGGGTGCTTTAGGGGTAGTGAGTGATCCTAGGGTGGCAACACATACATTCTAAGTGATTTCAATGAGTCTTAACAGAAAATGACTCAAGTAAAAATACCCAGTAAAAGTATTTGGTTTTAAATATACTTACAGTAAGTATCAAAAGTAAATGTAATTGATAAAAATGTACTTAATTTCAAATTCCTTATATTAAAGCAAATCAGATGGCACCATTTTTTATTACGGATAGCCAGGGGAACACTCCAACACACAGACATCATTACAGATAGCCAGGGGCAACACTCCAACACACAGACATCGTTACAGATAGCCAGGGGCAACACTCCAACACACAGACATCATTACAGATAGCCAGGGGCAACACTCCAACACACAGACATCGTTACAGATAGCCAGGGGCACACTCCAACACTCAGACATCATTACAGATAGCCAGGGGCAACACTCCAACACTCAGACATCATTACAGATAGCCAGGGGCACACTCCAACACACAGACATCATTACAGATAGCCAGGGGCACACTCCAAAAAACAGACATCATTACAGATAGCCAGGGGCACACTCCAACACACAGACATCATTACAGATAGCCAGGGCTCACTCCAACACTCAGACATCATTACAGATAGCCAGGGGCACACTCCAACACTCAGACATCATTACAGATAGCCAGGGGCACACTCCAACACTCAGACATCATTTACAGATAGCCAGGGGAACACTCCAACACTCAGACATCATTTACAGATAGCCAGGGCACACTCCAACACTCAGACATCATTTACAGATAGCCAGGGGAACACTCCAACACTCAGACATCATTTACAGATAGCCAGGGGCAACACTCCAACACTCAGACATCATTACAGATAGCCAGGGGCACACTCCAACACACAGACATCATTACAGATAGCCAGGGGCACACTCCAAAAACAGACATCATTACAGATAGCCAGGGGCACACTCCAACACACAGACATCATTACAGATAGCCAGGGGCAACACTCCAACACACAGACATCATTACAGATAGCCAGGGGCACACTCCAAAAACAGACATCATTACAGATAGCCAGGGGCACACTCCAACACTCAGACATCATTACAGATAGCCAGGGGCACACTCCAACACTCAGACATCATTACAGATAGCCATGGGAACACTCTAACACTCAGACATCATTTACAGATAGCCAGGGGAACACTCCAACACTCAGACATCATTTACAGATAGCCAGGGGCAAAACTCCAACACTCAGACATCATTACAGATAGCCAGGGGCACCACTCCAACACTCAGATATCATTACAGATAGCCAGGGGCACACTCCAACACACAGACATCATTACAGATAGCCAGGGGAACACTCCAACACACAGACATCGTTACAGATAGCCAGGGGCAACACTCCAACACACAGACATCGTTACAGATAGCCAGGGGCACACTCCAACACACAGACATCATTACAGATAGCCAGGGGCACACTCCAACACTCAGACATCATTACAGATAGCCAGGGGCACCACTCCAACACACAGACATCGTTACAGATAGCCAGGGGCACACTCCAACACTCAGACATCGTTACAGATAGCCAGGGGGCACCACTCCAACACTCAGACATCATTACAGATAGCCATGGGAACACTCCAACACTCAGACATCATTACAAATAGCCAGGGGCACACTCCAACACACAGACATCATTACAGATAGCCAGGGGCACACTCCAACACTCAGACATCATTACAGATAGCCAGGGGCACACTCCAACACTCAGACATCATTACAGATAGCCATGGGAACACTCCAACACTCAGACATCATTTACAGATAGCCAGGGGAACACTCCAACACTCAGACATCATTTACAGATAGCCAGGGGCAACACTCCAACACTCAGACATCATTACAGATAGCCAGGGGCACCACTCCAACACACAGACATCATTACAGATAGCCAGGGGCACCACTCCAACACACAGACATCATTACAGATAGCCAGGGGCACCACTCCAACACACAGACATTGTTACGAATAGCCAGGGGCACCACTCCAACACACAGACATCATTACAGATAGCCAGGGGCACCACTCCAACACACAGACATCATTACAGATAGCCAGGGGCACCACTCCAACACACAGACATCATTACAGATAGCCAGGGGCACACTCCAACACACAGACATCATTACAGATAGCCAGGGGCACACTCCAACACACAGACATCGTTACAGATAGCCAGGGGCACACTCCAACACTCAGACATCATTACAGATAGCCAGGGGCACACTCCAACACACAGACATCATTACAGATAGCCAGGGGCACACTCCAACACACAGACATCGTTACAGATAGCCAGGGGCACACTCCAACACACAGACATCATTACAGATAGCCAGGGGCACCACTCCAACACACAGACATCATTACAGATAGCCAGGGGCACCACTCCAACACACAGACATCATTACAGATAGCCATGGGCACACTCCAACACTCAGACATCATTACAGGTAGCCAGGGGCAACACTCCAACACACAGACATCTTTACGGACAGCCAGGGGCAACACTCCAACACACAGACATCTTTACGGACAGCCAGGGGCAACACTCCAACACACAGACATCTTTACGGGCAGCCAGGGGCAACACTCCAACACACAGACATCATTACAGATAGCCAGGGGCACACTCCAACACACAGACATCTTTACGGACAGCCAGGGGCAACACTCCAACACACAGACATCTTTACGGACAGCCAGGGGCAACACTCCAACACTCAGACATTATTACAGATAGCCAGGGGCACACTCACACATAATTTACAAACAAAGCATTTGTGTTTAGTGAGTCCTCCAGATCAGAGGCAGTAGGGATGACCAGGGATGTTCTCTGTTTAGTGAGTCCTCCAGATCAGAGGCAGTAGGGATGACCAGGGATGTTCTCTGTTTAGTGAGTCCTCCAGATCAGAGGCAGTAGGGGTGACCAGGGATGTTCTCTGTTTAGTGAGTCCTCCAGATCAGAGGCATTAGGGATGACCAGGGATGTTCTCTGTTTAGTGAGTCCTCCAGATCAGAGGCAGTAGGGGTGACCAGGGATGTTCTCTGTTTAGTGAGTCCTCCAGATCAGAGGCAGTAGGGATGACCAGGGATGTTCTCTGTTTAGTGAGTCCTCCAGATCAGAGGCAGTAGGGATGACCAGGGATGTTCTCTGTTTAGTGAGTCCTCCAGATCAGAGGCAGTAGGGATGACCAGGGATGTTCTCTGTTTAGTGAGTCCTCCAGATCAGAGGCAGTAGGGATGACCAGGGATGTTCTCTGTTTAGTGAGTCCACCAGATCAGAGGCAGTAGGGATGACCAGGGATTTTCTCTGTTTAGTGAGTCCTCCAGATCAGAGGTAGTAGGGAGGACCAGCGATGTTCTCTGTTTAGTGAGTCCTCCAGATCAGAGGCAGTAGGGATGACCAGGGATGTTCTCTGTTTAGTGAGTCCTCCAGATCAGATGCAGTAGGGATGTCCAGGGATGTTCTCTGTTTAGTGAGTCCACCAGATCAGAGGCAGTAGGGATGACCAGGGATGTTCTCTGTTTAGTGAGTCCTCCAGATCAGAGGCTAGTAGAGATGACCAGGGATGTTCTCTGTTTAGTGAGTCCTCCAGATCAGAGGCAGTAGGGATGACCAGGGATGTTCTCTGTTTAGTGAGTCCTCCAGATCAGAGGCAGTAGGGATGACCAGGGATGTTCTCTGTTTAGTGAGTCCTCCAGATCAGAGGCAGTAGGGATGACCAGGGATGTTCTCTGTTTAGTGAGTCCACCAGATCAGAGGCAGTAGGGATGACCAGGGATTTTCTCTGTTTAGTGAGTCCTCCAGATCAGAGGTAGTAGGGAGGACCAGCGATGTTCTCTGTTTAGTGAGTCCTCCAGATCAGAGGCAGTAGGGATGACCAGGGATGTTCTCTGTTTAGTGAGTCCTCCAGATCAGATGCAGTAGGGATGTCCAGGGATGTTCTCTGTTTAGTGAGTCCACCAGATCAGAGGCAGTAGGGATGACCAGGGATGTTCTCTGTTTAGTGAGTCCTCCAGATCAGATGCAGTAGGGATGACCAGGGATGTTCTCTGTTTAGTGAGTCCTCCAGATCAGAGGCAGTAGGGATGTCCAGGGATGTTCTCTGTTTAGTGAGTCCACCAGATCAGAGGCAGTAGGGATGACCAGGGATGTTCTCTGTTTAGTGAGTCCTCCAGATCAGATGCAGTAGGGATGACCAGGGATGTTCTCTGTTTAGTGAGTCCACCAGATCAGAGGCAGTAGGGATGACCAGGGAGGTTCTCTGTTTAGTGAGTCCACCAGATCAGAGGCAGTAGGGATGACCAGGGATGTTCTCTGTTTAGTGAGTCCTCCAGATCAGAGGTAGTAGGGATGACCAGGGATGTTCTGTGTTTAGTGAGTCCTCCAGATCAGAGGCAGTAGGGATGTCCAGGGATGTTCTCTGTTTAGTGAGTCCACCAGATCAGAGGCAGTAGGGATGACCAGGGATGTTCTCTGTTTAGTGAGTCCTCCAGATCAGATGCAGTAGGGATGACCAGGGATGTTCTCTGTTTAGTCAGTCCACCAGATCAGAGGCAGTAGGGATGACCAGGGAGGTTCTCTGTTTAGTGAGTCCTCCAGATCAGAGGCAGTAGGGATGACCAGGGATGTTCTCTGTTTAGTGAGTCCTCCAGATCAGAGGTAGTAGGGATGACCAGGGATGTTCTCTGTTTAGTGGGTCCTCCAGATCAGAGGCAGTAGGGATGACCAGGGATGTTCTCTGTTTAGTTAGTCCTCCAGATCAGAGGCATTATGGATGACCAGGGATGTTCTCTGTTTAGTGAGTCCTCCAGATCAGAGGCTAGAAGGGATGACCAGGGATGTTCTCTGTTTAGTGCGTCCACCAGATCAGAGGCAGTAGGGACGACCAGGGATGTTCTCTGTTTAGTGAGTCCTCCAGATCAGAGGCAGTAGTGATGACCAGGGATGTTCTCTGTTTAGTGAGTCCTCCAGATCAGAGGCAGTAGTGATGACCAGGGATGTTCTCTGTTTAGTGAGTCCTCCAGATCAGAGGCAGTAGGGATGACCAGGGATGTTCTCTGTTTAGTGAGTCTGCTGCCAGATCAGAGGCAGTAGGGATGACCAGGGATGTTCTCTGTTTAGTGAGTCCACCAAATCAGAGGCAGTAGGGATGACCAGGGATGTTCTCTGTTTAGTGAGTCCTCCAGATCAGAGGCAGTAGGGATGACCAGGGATGTTCTCTGTTTAGTGAGTCCTCCAGATCAGAGGCAGTAGTGATGACCAGGGATGTTCTCTGTTTAGTGAGTCCTCCAGATCAGAGGCAGTAGTGATGACCAGGGATGTTCTCTGTTTAGTGAGTCCTCCAGATCAGAGGCAGTAGGGATGACCAGGGATGTTCTCTGTTTAGTGAGTCCTCCAGATCAGAGGCAGTAGTGATGACCAGGGATGTTCTCTGTTTAGTGTGTCCACCAGATCAGAGGCAGTAGGGATGACCAGGGATGTTCTCTGTTTAGTGAGTCCTCCAGATCAGAGGCAGTAGGGATGACCAGGGATGTTCTCTGTTTAGTGAATCCTCCAGATCAGAGGCAGTAGGGATGACCAGGGATGTTATCTGTTTAGTGAATCCTCCAGATCAGAGACAGTAGGGATGACCAGGGATGTTCTCTGTTTAGTGAGTCCACCAGATCAGAGGCAGTAGGGATGACCAGGGATGTTCTCTGTTTAGTGAGTCCACCAGATCAGAGGCAGTAGGGACGACCAGGGATGTTCTCTGTTTAGTGAGTCCTCCAGATCAGAGGCAGTAGTGATGACCAGTGATGTTCTCTGTTTAGTGAGTCCTCCAGATCAGAGGCAGTAGGGATGACCAGGGATGTTCTCTGTTTAGTGAGTCCTCCAGATCAGAGGCAGTAGTGATGACCAGGGATGTTCTCGGTTTAGTGAGTCCTCCAGATCAGAGGCAGTAGTGATGACCAGGGATGTTCTCGGTTTAGTGAGTCCTCCAGATCAGAGGCAGTAGTGATGACCAGGGATGTTCTCGGTTTAGTGAGTCCTCCAGATCAGAGGTAGTAGGGATGAACAGGGATGTTCTCTTGACAAGTGTGCGATTTGGACCATTTTCCTGTCCTGCTAAGCATTCAAAATGTAACGAGTACTTTTAGGTGTCAGGGACAATGTATGGAGTAAAAAGTACAGTATTTTGTTTAGGAATGTTATCAAGTAAAAGTTGTCAAAATAGTATAGTACAGATACCAAAACAAATGACTTTAGTTGTTTACTCCACTGCCACGTAGGGCTGCACGACATGGACAAATAATCTAGGGTTGATTTTGAACGAAATGTTGCAATTTTGATTTTACATGCAAATTTGAGCAAAACTGTTGTAAACATGGAAAAATATAATGACTACTCTAATTCTATACTTAGAATATAATAGTGGGCACTTTGAATACAATGTCTGAGAATAAAACTAATTAAAATGCCAGGGAAGAGTTATTGTGACAAGGTTGGAACCAAAGTGTTGATAAGTGTTTCCTTAGGGACACTATAAGCTTTGGCTACATTGCATGTTTTCTCTTAGCTACTTCATGCAGCTAAAATTCCAGGGCCCACAGACCAGGGCCCACAGACCAGGGCCCATGTTCTAGGGCCCACAGACCAGGGCCAATATTCCAGGGCCCACAGACCAGGGCCCACAGACCAGGGCCCTCAGTCCAGGGCCCACAGACCAGAGCCCATATTCCAGGGCCCACAGCCAAGGCCAATATTCCAGGGCCCATATTCAAGGGCCCACAGACCAGTGCCCACAGACCAGTGCCCATATTCTAGGGCCCACAGACCAGGGCCCATATTCCAGGGCCCATATTCCAGGGCCCTCAGACCAGGTCCCACAGACCAGGGCCCATATTCCAGGGCCCACAGTCCAGGGCCCACAGTCCAGGGCCCTCAGTCCAGGGCCCACAGACCAGGGCCCATATTCTAGGGCCCACAGACCAGGGCCCACAGCCAAGGCCCATATTCCAGGGCCCACAGACCAGGGCCCATATTCCAGGGCCCATATTCCAGGGCCCACAGTCCAGGGCCCACAGACCAGGGCCCATATTCCAGGGCCCACAGCCAAGGCCCATATTCCAGGGCCCATATTCCAGGGCCCACAGACCAGGGCCCACAGCCAAGACCCATACTCCAGTGCCCACAGACCAGGGCCCACAGACCAGGGCCCATATTCCAGGGCCCACAGACCAGGGCCCATATTCCAGGGCCCACAGACCAGGGCCCACAGACCAGGGCCCATATTCCAGGGCCAATATTCCAGGGCCCACAGTCCAGGGCCCATAGACCAGGGCCCATATTCCAGGGCCCACAGCCAAGGCCAGTATTCCAGGGCCCATATTCCAGGGCCCACAGACCAGGGCCCACAGCCAAGGCCCATATTCCAGGGCCCACAGACCAGGGCCCACAGACCAGGGCCCATATTCAAGGGCCCACAGACCAGGGCCCATATTCCAGGGCCCACAGACCAGGGCTCATATTCCAGGGCCCAAAGACCAGGGCCCACAGCCAAGGCCCATATTCCAGGGCCCACAGACCAAGGCCCACAGACCAGGGCCCATATTCCAGGGCCCACAGACCAGGGCCCATATTCCAGGGCCCACAGACCAGGGCCCATAGTCCAGGGCCCACAGACCAGGGCCCATAGACCAGGGCCCACAGACCAGGGCCCACAGACCAGGGCCCATAGACCAGGGCCCACAGACCAGGGCCCACAGACCAGGGCCCACAGACCAGGGCCCACAGACCAGGGCCCATAGACCAGGGCCCACAGACCAGGGCCCATAGACCAGGGCCCATAGTCCAGGGCCCACAGACCAGGGCCCATAGTCCAGGGCCCACAGACCAGGGCCCATAGTCCAGGGCCCACAGACCAGGGCCCACAGACCAGGGCCCATAGTCCAGGGCCCACAGACCAGGGCCCACAGACCAGGGCCCATAGTCCAGGGCCCACAGACCAGGGCCCACAGACCAGGGCCCATATTCCAGGGCCCACAGACCAGGGCTCATATTCCAGGGCCCAAAGACCAGGGCCCACAGCCAAGGCCCATATTCCAGGGCCCACAGACCAAGGCCCACAGACCAGGGCCCACAGACCAGGGCCCATAGACCAGGGCCCACAGACCAGGGCCCATAGTCCAGGGCCCATAGACCAGGGCCCATAGTCCAGGGTCCACAGACCAGGGCCCACAGACCAGGGCCCATAGTCCAGGGCCCACAGACCAGGGCCCACAGACCAGGGCCCATAGTCCAGGGCCCACAGACCAGGGCCCATAGACCAGGGCCCATAGACCAGGGCCCATAGTCCAGGGCCCACAGACCAGGGCCCATAGACCAGGGCCCACAGACCAGGGCCCACAGACCAGGGCCCACAGACCAGGGCCCACAGACCAGGGCCCATAGACCAGGGCCCATATTCCAGGGCCCACATTCCAGGGCCCACAGACCAGGGCCCATAGACCAGGGCCCATAGTCCAGGGCCCACAGACCAGGGCCCATATTCCAGGGCCCACAGACCAGGGCCCATAGACCAGGGCCCATAGTCCAGGGCCCACAGACCAGGGCCCATAGACCAGGGCCCACAGACCAGGGCCCACAGACCAGGGCCCACAGACCAGGGCCCACAGACCAGGGCCCATAGACCAGGGCCCACAGACCAGGGCCCACAGACCAGGGCCCACAGACCAGGGCCCATAGACCAGGGCCCACAGACCAGGGCCCACAGACCAGGGCCCATAGTCCAGGGCCCACAGACCAGGGCCCACAGACCAGGGCCCACAGACCAGGGCCCATAGTCCAGGGCCCACAGACCAGGGCCCACAGACCAGGGCCCATAGACCAGGGCCCACAGACCAGGGCCCATAGACCAGGGCCCATAGACCAGGGCCCATAGTCCAGGGCCCACAGACCAGGGCCCATAGTCCAGGGCCCACAGACCAGGGCCCACAGACCAGGGCCCATAGACCAGGGCCCACAGACCAGGGCCCATAGACCAGGGCCCACAGACCAGGGCCCATAGACCAGGGCCCACAGACCAGGGCCCATAGACCAGGGCCCATAGACCAGGGCCCATATTCCAGGGCCAATATTCCAGGGCCCACAGTCCAGGGCCCATAGACCAGGGCCCATATTCCAGGGCCCACAGCCAAGGCCAGTATTCCAGGGCCCATATTCCAGGGCCCACAGACCAGGGCCCACAGCCAAGGCCCATATTCCAGGGCCCACAGACCAGGGCCCACAGACCAGGGCCCATATTCAAGGGCCCACAGACCAGGGCCCATATTCCAGGGCCCACAGACCAGGGCTCATATTCCAGGGCCCAAAGACCAGGGCCCACAGCCAAGGCCCATATTCCAGGGCCCACAGACCAGGGCCCACAGACCAGGGCCCATATTCCAGGGCCCACAGACCAGGGCCCATATTCCAGGGCCCACAGACCAGGGCCCATAGTCCAGGGCCCACAGACCAGGGCCCACAGACCAGGGCCCATAGACCAGGGCCCACAGTCCAGGGCCCACAGTCCAGGGCCCACAGACCAGGGCCCACAGACCAGGGCCCACAGACCAGGGCCCACAGACCAGGGCCCATAGACCAGGGCCCACAGACCAGGGCCCACAGACCAGGGCCCACAGACCAGGGCCCACAGACCAGGGCCCATAGTCCAGGGCCCACAGACCAGGGCCCATAGTCCAGGGCCCACAGACCAGGGCCCACAGACCAGGGCCCATAGTCCAGGGCCCACAGACCAGGGCCCACAGACCAGGGCCCATAGTCCAGGGCCCACAGACCAGGGCCCACAGACCAGGGCCCATATTCCAGGGCCCACAGACCAGGGCTCATATTCCAGGGCCCAAAGACCAGGGCCCACAGCCAAGGCCCATATTCCAGGGCCCACAGACCAAGGCCCACAGACCAGGGCCCACAGACCAGGGCCCATAGACCAGGGCCCACAGACCAGGGCCCATAGTCCAGGGCCCATAGACCAGGGCCCATAGTCCAGGGCCCACAGACCAGGGCCCACAGACCAGGGCCCATAGTCCAGGGCCCACAGACCAGGGCCCACAGACCAGGGCCCATAGTCCAGGGCCCACAGACCAGGGCCCATAGACCAGGGCCCATAGACCAGGGCCCATAGTCCAGGGCCAACAGACCAGGGCCCATAGACCAGGGCCCACAGACCAGGGCCCACAGACCAGGGCCCACAGACCAGGGCCCACAGACCAGGGCCCATAGACCAGGGCCCATATTCCAGGGCCCACATTCCAGGGCCCACAGACCAGGGCCCATAGACCAGGGCCCATAGTCCAGGGCCCACAGACCAGGGCCCATATTCCAGGGCCCACAGACCAGGGCCCATAGACCAGGGCCCATAGTCCAGGGCCCACAGACCAGGGCCCATAGACCAGGGCCCACAGACCAGGGCCCACAGACCAGGGCCCACAGACCAGGGCCCACAGTCCAGGGCCCACAGACCAGGGCCCACAGACCAGGGCCCATAGACCAGGGCCCACAGACCAGGGCCCATAGACCAGGGCCCACAGACCAGGGCCCATAGACCAGGGCCCATAGTCCAGGGCCCATAGACCAGGGCCCACAGACCAGGGCCCACAGACCAGGGCCCATATTCCAGGGCCCACAGACCAGGGCCCACAGACCAGGGCCCATAGTCCAGGGCCCACAGACCAGGGCCCACAGACCAGGGCCCATAGACCAGGGCCCATAGTCCAGGGCCCACAGACCAGGGCCCACAGTCCAGGGCCCACAGACCAGGGCCCACAGACCAGGGCCCACAGACCAGGGCCCATAGACCAGGGCCCACAGACCAGGGCCCACAGACCAGGGCCCACAGACCAGGGCCCACAGACCAGGGCCCATAGACCAGGGCCCATATTCCAGGGCCAATATTCCAGGGCCCACAGTCCAGGGCCCATAGACCAGGGCCCATATTCCAGGGCCCACAGCCAAGGCCAGTATTCCAGGGCCCATATTCCAGGGCCCACAGACCAGGGCCCACAGCCAAGGCCCATATTCCAGGGCCCACAGACCAGGGCCCACAGACCAGGGCCCATATTCAAGGGCCCACAGACCAGGGCCCATATTCCAGGGCCCACAGACCAGGGCTCATATTCCAGGGCCCAAAGACCAGGGCCCACAGCCAAGGCCCATATTCCAGGGCCCACAGACCAGGGCCCATAGACCAGGGCCCATAGTCCAGGGCCCATAGTCCAGGGCCCACAGACCAGGGCCCACAGACCAGGGCCCACAGACCAGGGCCCATAGACCAGGGCCCACAGACCAGGGCCCACAGACCAGGGCCCATAGACCAGGGCCCATAGTCCAGGGCCCACAGACCAGGGCCCATAGTCCAGGGCCCACAGACCAGGGCCCACAGACCAGGGCCCATAGTCCAGGGCCCACAGACCAGGGCCCACAGACCAGGGCCCACAGTCCAGGGCCCACAGACCAGGGCCCACAGACCAGGGCCCACAGTCCAGGGCCCACAGACCAGGGCCCACAGACCAGGGCCCATAGTCCAGGGCCCACAGACCAGGGCCCACAGTCCAGGGCCCACAGACCAGGGCCCACAGACCAGGGCCCACAGACCAGGGCCCATAGACCAGGGCCCACAGACCAGGGCTCATATTCCAGGGCCCAAAGACCAGGGCCCACAGCCAAGGCCCATATTCCAGGGCCCACAGACCAAGGCCCACAGACCAGGGCCCACAGACCAGGGCCCATAGACCAGGGCCCACAGACCAGGGCCCATAGTCCAGGGCCCATAGACCAGGGCCCATAGTCCAGGGCCCACAGACCAGGGCCCACAGACCAGGGCCCATAGTCCAGGGCCCACAGACCAGGGCCCACAGACCAGGGCCCATAGTCCAGGGCCCACAGACCAGGGCCCATAGACCAGGGCCCATAGACCAGGGCCCATAGTCCAGGGCCCACAGACCAGGGCCCATAGACCAGGGCCCACAGACCAGGGCCCACAGACCAGGGCCCACAGACCAGGGCCCACAGACCAGGGCCCATAGACCAGGGCCCATATTCCAGGGCCCACATTCCAGGGCCCACAGACCAGGGCCCATAGACCAGGGCCCATAGTCCAGGGCCCACAGACCAGGGCCCATATTCCAGGGCCCACAGACCAGGGCCCATAGACCAGGGCCCATAGTCCAGGGCCCACAGACCAGGGCCCATAGACCAGGGCCCACAGACCAGGGCCCACAGACCAGGGCCCACAGACCAGGGCCCACAGACCAGGGCCCACAGACCAGGGCCCACAGACCAGGGCCCACAGACCAGGGCCCACAGACCAGGGCCCACAGACCAGGGCCCATAGACCAGGGCCCACAGACCAGGGCCCATAGACCAGGGCCCATAGTCCAGGGCCCACAGACCAGGGCCCACAGACCAGGGCCCACAGACCAGGGCCCATAGTCCAGGGCCCACAGACCAGGGCCCATAGACCAGGGCCCATAGTCCAGGGCCCACAGACCAGGGCCCATAGACCAGGGCCCACAGACCAGGGCCCATAGTCCAGGGCCCACAGACCAGGGCCCACAGTCCAGGGCCCACAGACCAGGGCCCACAGACCAGGGCCCACAGACCAGGGCCCACAGACCAGGGCCCACAGACCAGGGCCCACAGACCAGGGCCCACAGACCAGGGCCCACAGACCAGGGCCCACAGACCAGGGCCCATAGACCAGGGCCCACAGACCAGGGCCCACAGACCAGGGCCCACAGACCAGGGCCCACAGACCAGGGCCCACAGACCAGGGCCCACAGACCAGGGCCCATAGTCCAGGGCCCACAGACCAGGGCCCACAGACCAGGGCCCATAGACCAGGGCCCACAGACCAGGGCCCACAGACCAGGGCCCATAGTCCAGGGCCCACAGACCAGGGCCCACAGACCAGGGCCCACAGACCAGGGCCCATAGACCAGGGCCCACAGTCCAGGGCCCACAGACCAGGGCCCACAGACCAGGGCCCACAGACCAGGGCCCACAGACCAGGGCCCATAGACCAGGGCCCACAGACCAGGGCCCACAGACCAGGGCCCACAGACCAGGGCCCACAGACCAGGGCCCATAGTCCAGGGCCCACAGACCAGGGCCCATAGACCAGGGCCCACAGACCAGGGCCCACAGACCAGGGCCCACAGTCCAGGGACCACAGACCAGGGCCCATAGACCAGGGCCCACAGACCAGGGCCCAGAAGTAGGAAAGGGACGCCATTTGTTGTTGTTCCGCCAACTTCTGTAGCTCAGTTGGTAGTTTAATATAGATCCCTTCACGTATTAAGGAGGTCCTTCTGTAGCTCAGTTGGTAGAGCATGGTGCTTGTAACGCCAGGGTAGTGGGTTCGATCCCCGGGACCACCCATACGTAGAATGTATGCACACATGACTGTAAGTCGCTTTGGATAAAAGCGTCTGCTAAATGGCATATATTATTATTATATTTTGAGAGGATTGGAATGAAAGGAATCCTTTTCACAGATGTGCAACCCTTCTCGTACTCCAGTTCTTCTCTCTGTAGGTGCAGTATTACGCTCCGCCTCCCGACCCGGGTCTTACATGGCGGATGGCTATTGGTCACGCCACACGTTGGTCAAAATCTCCGCCACATAATTGGAAGGTGGATGCTATAAAGGAGCCTCGTGATTAGAGGGTGTCCACGCAGGGAGTGGGTGGACGGACTACCGTGTCCCAAATGGGACATTTTATTTTTTTAATAGTGCAGTACTCATTTGTACAGGGCCCATAGGGATATGGTCAAATGTTGTGCACTGTAAAAGACATCAGGTGCTGTTCCAGACACTGTCATTGGGGCTGCCTGCCTTTTTTGAAAAAGCAGAGTAGCAGGCCTACTATAGAGACAGCCGCACATATCTAAAGCTATTTCTCTGAAGCTCACGCTTCACAACGTCTCGTAAATTACTTGGCGTATGATTGTCGAGCCATATGTGGGGTCGGGGGGGGTCGGGGGGGGGGGGGGGGTCCCACTCTGCTATACATGGATACGGTTGCAGCTGGAGACAAGCTATAGGAGGATGAAGACGAGGGAAACATACTATTATAAACATCATGTATTGAAAACCTCTATAGGTAGAAAATTGTTAAATGTACATATCTGAACATCTTCCTGCTATTGTCTCACAGTATCTTATTTAGTGTAAAAAAAGGAAACTGATCGTACACTGATTTGTTCAATGATGCAGTTTACTATCCTTGCCTGTACAGTCAACACTGGACTGCTGAATAATCACTGAGAATCCACATGGTTTGAATTTAAACACAAACACATAAAGTTATTCAAGAACATTTTAGACTAAATAGTGGCTAAATTGGTTAAATAGTGGTTAAATTGGTTAGAATAGTGGTTAAATAGGTTAGAATAGTGGCTAAATTGATTTAATAGTGATTAAATAGGTTAGAATAGGTTAGAATAGTGGCTAAATTGATTAAATAGTGATTAAATAGGTTAGAATAGGTTAGAATAGTGGCTAAATTGATTTAATAGTGATTAAATAGGTTAGAATAGGTTAGAATAGTGGCTAAATTGATTTAATAGTGATTTAATAGTGGTTAAATAGGTTAGAATAGTGGCTAAATTGATTTAATAGTGATTTAATAGTGGTTAAATAGGTTAGAATAGTGGCTAAATTGATTTAATAGTGATTTAATAGTGGTTAAATAGGTTAGAATAGGAATTGTGTTGTAAGAGTAGAGCACTAAATTATTTGTCTTGAACAAAAATAACATGAAAATGCTCTTATTTGAAAAGTCAAACGCAGCCTCTCTCAGGCAGCAACACTGCAGCATTATTACACACACACACACACACACACACACACACACACACACACACACACACACACACACACACACACACACACACACACACACACACACACACACACACACACACACACACACACACACACACACACACACGAGAGGACTCATCGAGCCACAGAGGAATTGTACCGTAACACTTAGTTTTGCCATGAAAATAAGCAGGTAAAGACTGTTACCACCAGAACATAACGTGATGATCTTTTAAGATTCAAGGTTTTTACCTCCGGATTCTCTCTTTTAACATCATGGGACAGGAACAGTTATCTTGCTAAAAGCGTGACTTCCCAGGGACAGGCTGAGCTTGTGATAATATATTACTGTAATAAATAACAAGTATAGGCTTGTAATAATGTCTGGCTAGGACAGGGGAGAAGGGATGGGAATTATGGGATGTATTCTCCCTTACTGAGCAGACAGGTTGTATATCATGCATGAACACACACACACACACTCAGAGGGAGAAGGAAGAGACAGAGAGACTGGTTGTATATCTCTCCCTGGCATGAGGAGAAGGTCAGAAGGTCAGTGAGCGCAGAAAGAGGAGACGAGAACCAGTAGCTAATATGCAGGGGACAGTGGTTGTGTGTGTGTGTGTGTGTGTGTGTGTGTGTGTGTGTGTGTGTGTGTGTGTGTGTGTGTGTGTGTGTGTGTGTGTGTGTGTGTGTGTGTGTGTGTGTGTGTGTGTGTGTGTGTGTGTGTGTGTGTGTGTGTGTGTGTGTGTGTGCGTGCGCGTGATCACTATGCTCCAGGCTCTCCATAGAGATGAATAGAAGAAACATCTCTATTTAATTCCGTCTGTGCGTTCACGGCCATTGAGGCAATGTAGCTAGCAAAATGTTCTTCTTCACAATTAGCTGTTCCCTCCTGATGACCCGGTTGGACATGACCCCCACAAGGGTAATCTGGAGAGATCAGCCAATGAAGTTGGAATTCCCACCCAGTTGACTACTTTAAAATGGTGGAAGCGCTCAATGGCGATGTCCATGCTAAAACACTGTTACATCGAAGTTGTGTCCTCTATCCATTTTTTTGATGAAGCTATCACTACTATGCAGTGTTAGTAGTCACAGCCAATCTCTCACACTTTGGTTCTGCATGGCTCTGTTTCCAAAATGGCTATGGCTGAGTCGCTGCCCGGGACCACCCATACGTAGAATGTATGCACACATGACTGTAAGTCGCTTTGGATAAAAGCGTCTGCTAAATGGCATATATTATTATTATAAGAGTGTCTGCTAAATGACTCAAATGTTATATGTACATTGCAGAATGCACACTGCCAAACGCAGTATTGGGAATCTCAGAAGAGCTTTCACCTCCTCCTCCTTTACAAGACACACTGTTCTCACATTGTCTTGTTCCTCTTTCTCATCTCAAAGGAGAGAGACAGACATTTTGATAAATTAATGATGAGTAAAAACGTTTTGTCTTATCAAAAAAAATATGTATATATATATATTCTTAATTTTTTTCTTGATCACATATTTTACTTGGGAACATTTAATGTGGTATTTTGTTATATTGCATTCTATATTCTATTTCAATTGCAGTTTTCAGTTTGTTTACGCCACTGCAAAAAAAAAGAAGAAGGAAACCTCCTTGTCTCGTGGTGACGTCACGCAAACAAGACTCTGAAACCGGAAGAGGAAATCACACCGTTATCTGTGGATGTTTATTTCAAATTGAAAGCAACAAAAAAAATATATATTTAAAAAGAATGAATCCTCCAATTATCAACTCTACTAATTCGGTGACAACTTCTACTAAAAGTAAGTTTCTGAAAAAAGGTGCTGTATGTTTTTAAAAAAACGTTTTACACATTTAGTTGTTAACGTTGCAATGCATCTCATTCGTAACGTGTTGAAGCTAGCCAAAGTCAGCAAAAGCTTAGCTTCACATCCTGACAATGCTTCGATTTCACTTTGCTATTGAAAATGCTCATGTTTTTTAAATGTATTTTTAGACTTGATAATGCCCGTTTTGATGTTAGATAGCTATGTCGCAAAGCAGACTGGTTTGGAAACCGAAACTTCTCTTGACTCTTGCTTAGTAGCTAACTAGCTAGCCTACTAGCTAGGTACTCCAACATTTATGTTGTTGTTGACAACAGTCAAGTGATAACTAGTACGATATTGTTGCCAAACATTCTAGCAGAAATGTGAGATATTCCAGATACTTTATAGCTAAGCACCATCAGCAGTCTGCATGCTTCACACTTTTGCAGCCAGGAATTAAGACGCACCTGTTTCCTGTAATTCAGTGTCATTTGGTTCAGGGCAACAAATCTAGTAATATCAGCTAGTACCACTGTACCAGTCTCTACTGTATAAACCTAGCTACTGTACATGTCGATAAGGTGTTACCACAGTCAGTCGGCCATCTTGTTTTGAACATTTGCCGTACTGTAACTGTACTCTTTCCTGCAGGAAAGCGAGAGGCCGAGCGCTCCGTCAACTGGACAGTGGAAGAGACCCAGGTGTTGCTGTGTGCCTGGAGTGACGAGCGAGTGCAGAAGAGCCTGGCGGAGAATGTCCGTAACCGCCATGTTTTCAAACACCTGTCAACCCGCATGTGTGACCTGGGCTTCTCCCGCAGTCCCCACCAGTGCCGGCTCCGCGTCAAGACCCTCAAGGCCAACTATGTCAGAGCCAAGCTGCTGATGAGCGTGGATGACTCCCAACCCTGCAGTTTCAGGTACTACTCTGAGATGGATGCTGTGCTGGGGAGAAATCGCGCTATGGAAGGGACTGGAGGAGGGCGGCATTTTGGATCTTCCGAAGGCATAGGAGGATTATTAGGAGGGTGCCATTTTGGTTCTGAATTGATCGCAGAAACAGGGCGCTATTTGGGATCTGAAGGGATTGGAAGACTAGGAGGAGGATGCAATTTTGTATCTTCGGAAGGGACGGCAGGACGGAACTCACGGTATATGGTGTCTGAGATGAAGGTGGAGGAGGACAGGGAGGCAGACGACACAGACGACTACGAGTTCAACGATGTAGGAATCACCACTCGGTCACTGGTTGGCCCGGGTGGAAGACGCCATGATGCTTTTCTAGAGCACAGCAACGACTATCATGAACCTGCTGGTATGTACTCTACTCTCTGTCTGACTCTCTCTCGGTCGGTCACACTTTCTGCTATCAATGCCACTGATTATAATTATATCATCAAAGGTAGACTCAGCAAGATGTTATCAAATCAAATTTTATAGTAGATGGTATCGAGTATATACATATGAGATGAGTAATGTAGGGTATATAAACATTATATTAAGTGGCATTGTTTAAAGTGGCTAGTATTACAGTTCTTACATCAATTTTTCCATTATTAAAGTGGCTGGAGTTGGGTCAGTGTCAATGACAGTGTGTTGGCAGCAGCCACTCAATGTTAGTGGTGGCTGTTTAACAGTCTGATGGCCTTGAGATAGAAGCTGTTTTTCAGTCTCTCGGTCCCAGCTTTGATGCACCTGTACTGAACTCGCCTTCTGGGTGATAGCGGGGTGAACAGGCAGTGGCTCGGGTGGTTGTTGTCCTTGATGATCTTTATGGCCTTCCTGTGACATTGGGTGGTGTAGGTGTCCTGGAGGGCAGGTCGTTTTCCCCCGGTGATGCGTTGTGCACACCTCACTACCCTCTGGAGAGCCTTACGGTTGAGGGCGGAGCAGTTGCCGTACCAGGCGGTGATACAGCCCGACATGATGCTCTCGATTATGCGTCTGTAAAAGTTTGAGTGCTTTTGGTGACAAGCCGAATTTCTTCAGCCTCCTGAGGTTGAAGAGGCGCTGCTGTGCCTTCTTCACCACGCTTTCTGCGTGGGTTGACCAATTCAGTTTGTCTGTGATGTGTACGCCGAGGAACTTGAAACTTACTACCCTCTCCACTACTGTTCCATCGATGTGGATAGGGAGTGTTCCCTCTGCTGTTTCCTGAAGTCCACAATCATCTCCTTTGTTTTGTTAACGTTGAGTGTGAGGTTATTTTCCTGACACCACACTCCGAGGGCCCTCACCTCCTCCCTGTAGGCCATCTCGTCATTGTTGGTAATCAAGCCTACCACTAGTGTCGTCTGCAAACTTGATGATTGAGTTGGAGGCGTGCATGGCCACACAGTCGTGGGTGAACAGGGAGTACAGGAGAGCGCTCAGAACGCACCCTTGTGGGCCCCCAGTGTTGAGGATCAGCGGGGTGGAGATGTTGTTACCTACCCTCACCACCTGGGGGCGGCCCGTCAGGAAGTCCAGTACCCAGTTGCACAGGGCGGGGTCGAGACTCAGGGTCTCGAGCTTGATGACGAGTTTGGAGGGTACTATGGTGTTGAATGCCGAGCTGTAGTCGATGAACAGCATTCTCACATAGGTATTCCTCTTGTCCAGGTGGGTTAGGGCAGTGTGCAGTGTGGTTGCGATTGCATCGTCTGTGGACCTATTTGGGCGGTAAGCAAATTGGAGTGGGTCTAGTGTGTCAGGTAGGGTGGAGGTGATATGGGCCTTGACTAGTCTCTCAAAGCACTTCATGATGACGCAAGTGAGTGCTACGGTGCGATAGTAATTTAGCTCAGTTACCTTAGCTTTCTTGGGAACAGGAACAACGGTGGCCCTCTTGAAGCATGTGGGAACAGCAGACTGGATTGATTGAATATGTCCGTAAACACACCAGCCAGCTGGTCTGCGCATGCTCTGGGGATGCTGTCTTTTACCTAGTCAGGGATTTGGTCTAGCATCCTTTCGGTTACTGGCCCAACGCTCTAACCACTAGGTTACCTGCGATCTCTACACTCTAACCACTAGGTTACCTGCCATCTGTACACTCTAACCACTAGGTTACCTGCTGCTCCGAGTGTGCGGTGGTACGAGGTAATTGAGGTAGATATGTACATACAACTAGAAATAGTGACCGATGATAAACAGTAGCAGCAGTGTATGTGATGAGTCATTAAATGTGCAAAAAGGATCGATGCCAATATTTGTTTAACCTTTTGTTTACGGGGCAGTGTTTTCACGTCCGGATGAAATGCATACCCAAATTCAACTGCCTGCTACTCATCCCCAGAAGATAAGATATGCATATTATTAGTATATTTTGGTAGAAAACACTCTGAAGTTTCTAAAACTGTTTGAATCATGTCTGTGAGTATAACAGAACTTATTTAGCAGGCCAAACCCGAAGACAAACCATCCAGATTTTTTTTTGTTGTTGAGGTCATTCTCTTTTCAATGGATTTTCATCCAGATTTCTAAGGAACCTTCTTGCAGTTGATATTGTCACCAGTCTTTAGAAATTGGTTGAGGTTATTCCTTTGTGTAATGAAGAAGTACGGCCATCTTGAATGAGGGTCACTTGAAGTGTACTGTTAGATAGAGGAGGAGGAGGAGCGTGACCAGAAAGCTTCAGTTTGTTTTCCTCAGATCATCCCGTCTTCAATTTTATCGATTATTTACGTTAAAAAGATACCTAAAGTTGTATTACAAAAGTAGTTTGAAATGTTTTGGCAAAGTTTACAGGTAACTTTTGAGAGATTTTGTAGCGACGTTGCGCAAGTTGGAACCGGTGTTTTTCTGGATCAAACGCACCAAATAAATGGACATCGACGGAGTTACATTTGTGATGTTTATGGGACATATTGGACAACAGAAGAAGCTTCGTCAAAGGTTATAATTATATTTTTATTTCTGCGTTTTGTGTCGCGCCTGCAGGGTTGAAATATGCTTTCTCTTTGTTTACTGTTGTACTATCATCAGATAATAGCATCGTTTGCTTTCGCTGGAAAGCCTTTTTGAAATCTGACATGTCGGCTGGATTCACAACAAGTGTAGCTTTAATTTGCTATCTTGCATGTGTGATTTAATGAAAGTTTGATTTTTATAGTAATTTATTTGAATTTGGCGCTCTGCATTTTCCCTGGCTTTTGCCCAAGTGGCTTTTGAGGTGAACTATTATGGGGTCCTGCTGGTTCCAGGTGCGTCGTTGTTCAGGGCAGAACGACAGATTGTTACCTTGTCAGCTCGGGGATTCGATCTTGCAACATTTCGGTTACTAGTCCAACGTTCTAAACACTAGGTTACCTGCCGGCTCTACACTCTAACCAGTAGGTTACCTGCCATCTCTACACTCTAACCACTAGGTTACCTGCCGCCCCTACGCTCTAACCACTAGGTTACCTGCCGTCCCTACACTCTAGCCACTAGGTTACCTGCCGCCCCTACACTCTAGCCACTAGGTTACCTGCCGCCCCTACACTCTAGCCACTAGGTTACCTGCCGCCCCTACACTCTAGCCACTAGGTTACCTGCCGCCTCTACACTCTAACCACTAGGTTACCTGCCGCCCCTACGCTCTAACCACTAGGTTACCTGCCGCCCCTACGCTCTAACCACTAGGTTACTTGCCGTCCCTATACTCTAGCCACTAGGTTACCTGCCGTCCCTACACTCTAACCACTAGGTTACCTGCCGCCTCTAGCCACTAGGTTACCTGCTGCCCCTACACTCTAGCCACTAGGTTACCTGCCGCCCCTACGCTCTAACCACTAGGTTACTTGCCGTCCCTATACTCTAGCCACTAGGTTACCTGCCGTCCCGATACTCTAGCCACTAGGTTACCTGCCGTCCCTACATTCTAGCCACTAGGTTACCTGCCGCCCCTACACTCTAGCCACTAGGTTACCTGCCGCCCCTACACTCTAACCACTAGGTTACCTGTCGTCCCTATACTCTAGCCACTAGGTTACCTGCCGCCCCTACACTCTAACCACTAGGTTACCTGCCGCCCCTACACTCTAGCCACTAGGTTACCTGCCGCCCCTACACTAACCACTAGGTTACCTGTCGTCCCGATACTCTAGCCACTAGACTACCTGCCGCCCCTACACTCTAACCACTAGGTTACCTGTCGTCCCGATACTCTAGCCACTAGACTACCTGCCGCCCCTACACTCTAACCACTAGGTTACCTGCCACCCCTACACTCTAACCACTAGGTTACCTACCGCCCCTACACTCTAACCACTAGGTTACCTACCGCCCCTACACTCTAACCACTAGATTACCTGCCGCCCCTCCACTCTAACCACTAGGTTACCTGCCGCCCCTACACTCTAACCACTAGGTTACCTGCCGCCCCTACACTCTAACCACTAGGTTACCTGCCGCCTCTACACTCTAACCACTAGGTTACCTGCCGCCCCTCCACTCTAACCACTAGGTTACCTGCTGCCCCTCCACTCTAACCACTAGGTTACCTGCCGCCCCTCCACTCTAACCACTAGGTTACCTGCCGCCCCTACACTCTAACCACTAGGTTACCTGCCGCCCCTCCACTCTAACCACTAGGTTACCTGCCGCCCCTCCACTCTAACCACTAGGTTACCTGCCGCCCCTACACTCTAACCACTAGGTTACCTGCCGCCCCTACACTCTAACCACTAGGTTACCTGCCGCCCCTACACTCTAACCACTAGGTTACCTGCCGCCCCTACACTCTAACCACTAGGTTACCTACCGCCTCTACACTCTAACCACTAGGTTACCTGCCGCCCCTACACTCTAACCACTAGGTTACCTACCGCCCCTACACTCTAACCACTAGGTAACCTGCCGCCCCTACACTCTAACCACTAGGTAACCTGCCGCCCCTACACTCTAACCACTAGGTTACCTACCGCCCCTACACTCTAACCACTAGGTTACCTGCCGCCCCTACACTCTAACCACTAGGTAACCTGCCGCCCCTACACTCTAACCACTAGGTAACCTGCCGCCCTCCACTCTAACCACTAGGTTACCTGCCGTCCCTACACTCTAACCACTAGGTAACCTGCCGCCCCTACACTCTAACCACTAGGTTACCTACCGCCCTACACTCTAACCACTAGGTTACCTGCCGCCCCTACACTCTAACCACTAGGTTACCTGCCGCCCCTACACTCTAACCACTAGGTAACCTGCCGCCCCTACACTCTAACCACTAGGTAACCTGCCGCCCCTCCACTCTAACCACTAGGTAACCTGCCGCCTCTACACTCTAACCACTAGGTTACCTACCGCCCCTACACTCTAACCACTAGGTAACCTGCCGCCTCTACACTCTAACCACTAGGTTACCTACCGCCCTACACTCTAACCACTAGGTAACCTGCCGCCTCTACACTCTAACCACTAGGTTACCTACCGCCCCTACACTCTAACCACTAGGTTACCTGCCGCCCCTCCACTCTAACCACTAGGTTACCTGCCGCCCCTACACTCTAACCACTAGGTTACCTGCCGCCCCTACACTCTAACCACTAGGTTACCTGCCGCCCCTACACTCTAACCACTAGGTTACCTGCCGCCCCTACACTCTAACCACTAGGTTACCTGCCGCCCCTCCACTCTAACCACTAGGTTACCTGCCGCCCCTACACTCTAACCACTAGGTTACCTGCCGCCCCTACACTCTAACCACTAGGCTACCTGCCGCCCCTACACTCTAACCACTAGGCTACCTGCCGCCCCTACACTCTAACCACTAGGTTACCTGCCGCCCCTCCACTCTAACCACTAGGTTACCTGCCGCCCCTACACTCTAACCACTAGGCTACCCTACCACCTCTACACTCTAACCACTAGGTTACCTGCCGCCCCTACACTCTAACCACTAGGTAACCTGCCGCCCTACACTCTAACCACTAGGTAACCTGCCGCCCCTACACTCTAACCACTAGGTTACCTGCCGCCCCTACACTCTAACCACTAGGTAACCTGCCGCCCCTACACTCTAACCACTAGGTTACCTGCCGCCCCTACACTCTAACCACTAGGTTACCTGCCGCCCCTCCACTCTAACCACTAGGTTACCTGCCGCCCCTACACTCTAACCACTAGGTTACCTGCCGCCCCTACACTCTAACCACTAGGCTACCTGCCGCCCCTACACTCTAACCACTAGGCTACCTGCCGCCCCTACACTCTAACCACTAGGTTACCTGCCGCCCCTACACTCTAACCACTAGGTTACCTGCCGCCCCTACACTCTAACCACTAGGCTACCCTGCCACCTCTACACTCTAACCACTAGGTTACCTGCCGCCCCTACACTCTAACCACTAGGCTACCCTGCCGCCTCTACACTCTAACCACTAGGCTACCTGCCGCCCCTACACTCTAACCACTAGGTTACCTGCCGCCTCTACACTCTAACCACTAGGATACCTGCCGCCCCTACACTCTAACCACTAGGCTACCCTGCCGCCTCTACACTCTAACCACTAGGTTACCTGCCGCCCCTACACTCTAACCACTAGGTTACCTGCCGCCCCTACACTCTAACCACTAGGTTACCTGCCGCCCCTACACTCTAACCACTAGGTTACCTGCCGCCCCTCCACTCTAACCACTAGGTTACCTGCCGCCCCTACACTCTAACCACTAGGTTACCTACCGCCCCTCCACTCTAACCACTAGGTTACCTACCGCCCCTCCACTCTAACCACTAGGTTACCTGCCGCCTCTACACTCTAACCACTAGGTTACCTGCCACCTCTACACTCTAACCACTAGGTTACCTGCCACCTCTACACTCTAACCACTAGGTTACCTACCGCCCTCCACTCTAACCACTAGGTTACCTGCCGCCCTCTACACTCTAACCACTAGGTAACCTGCCTCCTCTACACTCTAACCACTAGGTTACCTGCCGCCTCTACACTCTAACCACTAGGTTACCTGCCACCTCTACACTCTAACCACTAGGTTACCTGCCACCTCTACACTCTAACCACTAGGTTACCTACCGCCCCTCCACTCTAACCACTAGGTTACCTGCCGCCTCTACACTCTAACCACTAGGTAACCTGCCTCCTCTACACTCTAACCACTAGGCTACCTGCCGCCCCTACACTCTAACCACTAGGCTACCCTGCCGCCTCTACACTCTAACCACTAGGCTACCTGCCGCCCCTACACTCTAACCACTAGGTTACCTGCCGCCTCTACACTCTAACCACTAGGTTACCTGCCGCCCCTACACTCTAACCACTAGGCTACCCTGCCGCCTCTACACTCTAACCACTAGGTTACCTGCCGCCCCTACACTCTAACCACTAGGTTACCTGCCGCCCCTACACTCTAACCACTAGGTTACCTGCCACCCCTACAATCTAACCACTAGGTTACCTGCCGCCCCTACACTCTAACCACTAGGTTACCTGCCGCCCTACACTCTAACCACTAGGTTACCTACCGCCCTCCACTCTAACCACTAGGTTACCTACCGCCCCTCCACTCTAACCACTAGGTTACCTGCCGCCCCTACACTCTAACCATATAATAATAGTTTATCAAAAATGTTAAACTTCTGATCTGCCTCATCGCTGTTAATTGGGGGTGTAGCCGTAGGCTACTGGTTGTATATCCCAGAGTTGGTTTAGAATAGGCTATTTCTTTCTCACACAGAATGACAAGCTGACCAATAGAAAAGGTCCATTTTTTTAGACTAGGCCTAGGATATAGGCTTTATCACATTTCTTCTCCCTTCTTTGGACAGGAAAATGTTAGCCTTTTATAAACCCATTTCATGCAATTCTACTACGCTTTATATATGTTGTGTGTGTGTGTGTGTGTGTGTGTGTGTGTGTGTGTGTGTGTGTGTGTGTGCGCGTCAAACCTACTCATTCCAGGGTTCTTCTTTATTTTCTACTATTTTCTACATTGTAGAATAATACTGAAGACATCAACACTATGAAATAACACATATGGAATCATGTAGTAACCCAAAAAAATGCTAAACAATTTAAAATATAGTTTATACAATCAGTTGTGTTGTGACAAGGTACGGGTGATATACTGAAGAAAGCCCTATTTGAGAAAATACCATTTTGGCAAAACAGCTCAAATAAGCAAAGAGATATGACAGTCCATCATTACTCTAAGACATGAAGGTCAGTCCATCATTACTTTAAGACATGAAGGTCAGTCCATCATTACTTTAAGACATGAAGGTCTGTCCATCATTACTTTAAGACATGAAGGTCAGTCCATCATTACTTTAAGACATGAAGGTCAGTCCATCATTACTTTAAGACATGAAGGTCTGTCCATCATTACTTTAAGACATGAAGGTCTGTCCATCATTACTCTAAGACATGAAGGTCAGTCCATCATTACTTTAAGACATGAAGGTCAGTCCATCATTACTTTAAGACATGAAGGTCTGTCCATCATTACTTTAAGACATGAAGGTCAGTCCATCATTACTTTAAGACATGAAGGTCAGTCCATCATTACTCTAAGACATGAAGGTCAGTCCATCATTACTTTAAGACATGAAGGTCAGTCCATCATTACTTTAAGACATGAAGGTCAGTCCATCATTACTTTAAGACATGAAGGTCAGTCCATCATTACTTTAAGACATGAAGGTCAGTCCATCATTACTTTAAGACATGAAGGTCAGTCCATCATTACTTTAAGACATGAAGGTCAGTCCATCATTACTTTAAGACATGAAGGTCAGTCCATCATTACTTTAATACATGAAGGTCAGTCCATCATTACTTTAAGACATGAAGGTCAGTCCATCATTACTGTAAGACATGAAGGTCAGTCCATCATTACTTTAAGACATGAAGGTCAGTCCATCATTACTTTAAGACATGAAGGTCAGTCCATCATTACTTTAATACATGAAGGTCAGTCCATCATTACTTTAAGGCATGAAGGTCAGTCCATCATTACTTTAAGACATGAAGGTCAGTCAATCCGAAAAGGAACTTTTACGTTTTTTTTTTTTTTTTTTTTTTTTTTGAAACCTTTATTTAACTAGGCAAGTCAGTTAAGAACACATTCTTATTTTCAATGACGGCTTAGGAACAGTGAACCACATATTTGTACCATGTCTGCTCGGGGTTTGAACTTGTAACCTTCCGGTTACTAGTCCAACGCTCTAACCACTAGGCTACCCTGCCGCACCGTTTCTTCAAGTTACAAAAACCATCAAGCGCTATGATGAAACTGGCTCGTGAGGACCGCCACAAGAAAGGAAGATCCAGAGTTACCTCTGCTGCAGGGGATAAGTTCATTAGAGTTAACTGGCTCTTGTGAGGACCGCCACAAGAAAGGACCACTCAATTGTTAGCTCTGCTACAGAGGATAAGTTCATTAGTTACCATCCTCAGAAAATTGCAGCCCAAATAAATGCTTCACAGAGTTCAAGTAACAGACATCTCAACATCAACTGTTCAGAAGAGACCTTGTGAATCAGGCCTTCATGGTTGAATTTCAGCAAAGAAACCACTACTAAAGGACACCGATAAGAAGAGGAGACTTGCTTGGGCCAAGAAACATGAGCAATGGACATTAGACTGGTGGAAATCTTTCCTTTGGTCTGATGAGTCCATATTTGAGATTTTTGGTTCCAACCGCCGTGTCTTTATGAGACGCAGAGTAGGTGAACGGATGATCTCTGCGTGTGTGGTTCCCACCGTGAAGCATGGAGGAGGAGGTATGGGGGTGCTTTGCTGGTGACCCTGTCTGTGAATTATTTAGAATTTAAGGCACACTTTACCAGCATGGCTACCACATAATTTTGCAGTGATACGCCATCCCATCTGGTTTACACTTAGTGGGACTGTCATTTGTTTTTCAACATAACAATGACCCCACACACATCCAGGCTGTGTAAGGGCTATTTGAAGAAGAAGAAGGAGAGTGATGGAGTGCTGTATCAGATGACCTGGCCTCCACACTCACCTGACCTCAACCCAATTGGGATGAGTTGGACCGCAGAGTGAAGAAAAAGCAGCCAACAAGTGCTCAGCATATGTGGGAACTTCTTCAAGACCGTTGGACAAGCATTTCAGGTGAAGCTGGTTGATAGAATGCCCAGAGTGTGCAAAGCTGTCATCAAGGCAAAGGGAGGCAACTTTGAAGAATTTAAAGTATATAAATATATTTTGATTGGTTTAACACTATTATGTAGATGTATATTGTGAATGGCCATAAGCTTTAAAAAAAAGGGAAAAAAGTGAGGCCATATTGCATGTGAAGCGCTCACACAGTGACTTCAGAAAGGACCTGTTTTGCAACAGAAGTTGAATGCCTCAAGGATGAGAAGGCACGGCACCACATCGGACACACAACTGGCTTTCAGTTTGAAGTTGTGGATTGTAAACGGCTCCAACAACTGCACAAGCTGTTCTAGCTTGGCCCCCCAGTCACGCTCCGTGCTCGTCCTCGGATTTCTTCCCTGTTAGCTGGTGATAGTGATGCACAAGCTGTTCTAGCTTGGCCCCCCCAGTCACGCTCTGTGCTCGTCCTCGGATTTCTTCCCTGTTAGCTGGTGATAGTGATGCACAAGCTGTTCTAGCTTGGCCCCCCCAGTCACGCTCTGTGCTCGTCCTCGGATTTCTTCCCTGTTAGCTGGTGATAGTGATGCACAAGCTGTTCTAGCTTGGCCCCCCAGTCACGCTCCGTGCTCGTCCTCGGATTTCTTCCCTGTTAGCTGGTGATAGTGATGCACAAGCTGTTCTAGCTTGGCCCCCCAGTCACGCTCCGTGCTCGTCCTCGGATTTCTTCCCTGTTAGCTGGTGATAGTGATGCACAAGCTGTTCTAGCTTGGCCCCCCAGTCACGCTCCGTGCTCGTCCTCGGATTTCTTCCCTGTTAGCTGGTGATAGTGATGCACAAGCTGTTCTAGCTTGGCCCCCCAGTCACGCTCCGTGCTCGTCCTCGGATTTCTTCCCTGTTAGCTGGTGATAGTGATGCACAAGCTAGGCCTATTGATTGGTGATAGTGATGCACAAGCTAGGCCTATTGATTGGTGATAGTGATGCACAAGCTAGGCCTATTGATTGGTGATAGTGATGCACAAGCTAGGCCTATTGATTGGTGACAGTGATGCACAAGCTAGGCCTATTGATTGGTGATAGTGATGCACAAGCTAGGCCTATTGATTGGTGAGAGTGATGCACAAGCTAGGCCTATTGATTGGTGATAGTGATGCACAAGCTAGGCATATTGATTGGTGATAGTGATGCACAAGCTAGGCATATTGATTGGTGATAGTGATGCACAAGCTAGGCCTATTGATTGGTGATAGTGATGCACAAGCTAGGCCTATTGATTGGTGATAGTGATGCACAAGCTAGGCCTATTGATTGGTGATAGTGATGCACAAGCTAGGCCTATTGATTGGTGATAGTGATGCACAAGCTAGGCCTATTGATTGGTGATAGTGATGCACAAGCTAGGCCTATTGATTGGTGATAGTGATGCACAAGCTAGGCCTATTGATTGGTGATAGTGATGCACAAGCTAGGCCTATTGATTGGTGATAGTGATGCACAAGCTAGGCCTATTGATTGGTGATAGTGATGCACAAGCTAGGCCTATTGATTGGTGATAGTGATGCACAAGCTAGGCCTATTGATTGGTGATAGTGATGCACAAGCTAGGCCTATTGATTGGTGATAGTGATGCACAAGCTAGGCCTATTGATTGGTGATAGTGATGCACAAGCTAGGCCTATTGATTGGTGATAGTGATGCACAAGCTAGGCCTATTGATTGGTGAAAGTGATGCACAAGCTAGGCCTATTTGAAACATTGCTATTTCCTGGCAACATTTACCCACCAGATTCAGAAGCTTAAACTTTTTTGATTTTTGCCGAAAGTTTTTAGACTAAGAAAAACTAAACAATTTTCTTTCCATTTTTTTTGCAGTCCAAAATATTAGTTTCAGTAGAGTTTGTTTTTCAAGTGTTTTTTTATAGATATTTTTATTTTGTTAAATAGTTTTTCCAATTTTCGTTTCTTGTTTTCATTTACTATAATAACCTTGCAATTTGGGTAAACTGTTGATTCTACATTGTAGAATAATAGTGAAGACATCAAATCTATGAAATAAAACATATGGAATCATGTAGTAACCAAAAAAGTGTTAAACAAATTGCTCAATGTTGTGGTAATAAAACTTTATCAAAATCAGAATATCTGATTAATTAATCTATTTAATCTCTTGCATTGCAGTTCATCCATTGGAGGGTGACCGCAGCTCCAGGTCAACACCCTCCAGGTCAACACCGCCACCACCCCAGCCTGCTTCCCATTTTTCTCCACCCCCAGACCATTACCCCAACCTGGGCAGTGGTATCACCATTGCCTCCACCCAGCCCCTAGAGCCTGTGTTGAAGCACTTGGCAGACTGCTTCCAGAGACTGGTCTCAGAGTCCCGGGGTCTGATGGTACAGCTGGAGGGTCAGAGGCAGGAGCAGGTCAGAGACTAATAGATAGATATGTGTATCTAAACAGGGCATTCAGAAAGTATTCAGACCCCTTGACTTTTCCACATTTTGTTACGTTACAGCCTTGTTCTAAAATGGATCAAATTTAATCCTCATCAATTTACACACGATAACCCATAATGACATCACAATACCCCACAATGACATCACAATACCCCACAATGACATCACAATACCCCACAATGACATCACAATACCCCACAATGACAAAAAATAATAATACCTTATTTAAGTATTCAGATTCTTTGCTATGAGAATCGAAATTGAGCTCCGGTGCATCCTGTTGCCATTGATCATCCTTGAGTTGTTTCTACAACTTGATTGGAGTACAACTGTGGTAAATGTAATTGATTGGACATGATTTGGGAAGGCACACTCCTGTCTATATAATGTCCCACAGTTGGCAGTGCATGTCAGAGCAAAAATCCAAGCCACGAGGTCGAAGGAATTGTCCGTAGAGTTCCGAGAGAGGATTGTGCCCGGGGCACAGATTTGGGGAAGGCTACCAAAACAAATCTGCAGCATTGAAGGTCCCCAAGAATACAGGGGCCTCCATCATTCTTAAATGGAAGAAGTTTAGAACCATCAAGACTCTTCCTAGAGCTGGCCGCCCGGCCAAACTAAGCATTTGGGGGAGAATGGCCTTGGTCAGGGAGGTGACTAAGAACCAGATGGTCACTCTGACAGAGCTCCAGAGTTCCTCTTTGGAGATGGGAGAACCTTCCAGATGGGCAGCCATCTCTGCAGCCCTTCACCAATCATGCCTTTATGGTATTGACCAGACGGAAGCCACTCCTCAGTAAAAGGCATGACAGCCCTATTAGTTTTCCAAAAGGCACCTAAAGACTCAGACCACAAGACACAAGATTCTCTGGTCTGATGAAACCAAGATTGAACTCTTTGGCCTGAATGCCAAGCGTCACATCTGGAGGAAACCTGGCACCATCCCTACAGTGAAGCATGGTGGTGGCAGCATCATGCTGTGGGGATGTTTTTCAGGGACTGGGAGACTTGTCAGGATCGAAGGAAAGATGAACGGAGCAAAGTACAGAGAGACCCTTGATGAAAACCAGCTCGAGAGTGACCTGAAAATAGCTGTGCAGCGATGCTCCCCATCCAACCTGACAGAGCTTGAGAGGATCTGCAGAGAAGAATGGGAGAAACTCCCCAAATACAGGTGTGCCAAGCTTGTAGCGTCATACCCAAGACGACTTGAGGCTGTAATCGCTGCCAAAGGTGCTTCAACAAAGTACTGAGTAAAAGGTCTGAATACTGATGTAAATGTTATATTTCTATGAATCTGGTTTTCCTTTGTCATTATGGGGTATTGTGATGTCATTATGGGGTATTGTGATGTCATTATGGGGTATTGTGATGTCATTATGGGGTATTGTGTGTAGATTGATGAGGGGAAAGAAACGATTATGTAAAAGTGATATTCCCGTATGTATTTTTATATTTTTTTGCTAAAATTTCTAAAAACCCAATTTTTTTTATCTTTGTTATTGTGTGTAGATTGATGGAGGAAAATAATACATTTTAATCATTTTTCGAATAAGGCTATAACGTATCAAAATGTGGGGAAAGTCCAAGGGGTCTGAATACTTTCTGAACGCACCCTATATTATATGTGTTGTGTCCCAAATGACGCCCTGTAGTCCCATAGTTTATAGGGAATACCCTGTTACCTATGTAGTCCCATAGTTTATAGGGAATACCCTATTACCTATGTAGTCCCATAGTTTATAGGGAATACCCTATTACCTATGTAGTCCCATAGTTTATAGGGAATACCCTGTTACCTATGTAGTCCCATAGTTTATAGGGAATACCCTGTTACCTATGTAGTCCCATAGTTTATAGGGAATACCCTGTTACCTATGTAGTCCCATAGTTTATAGGGAATACCCTGTTACCTATGTAGTCCCATAGTTTATAGGGAATACCCTGTTACCTATGTAGTCCCATAGTTTATAGGGAATACCCTGTTACCTATGTAGTCCCATAGTTTATAGGAATACCCTGTTACCTATGTAGTCCCATAGTTTATAGGGAATACCCTGTTACCTATGTAGTCCCATAGTTTATAGGGAATACCCTGTTACCTATGTAGTCCCATAGTTTATAGGGAATACCCTGTTACCTATGTAGTCCCATAGTTTATAGGGAATACCCTGTTACCTATGTAGTCCCATAGTTTATAGGGAATACCCTGTTACCTATGTAGTCCCATAGTTTATAGGGAATACCCTGTTACCTATGTAGTCCCATAGTTTATAGGGAATACCCTGTTACCTATGTAGTCCCATAGTTTATAGGGAATACCCTGTTACCTATGTAGTCCCATAGTTTATAGGGAATACCCTGTTACCTATGTAGTCCCATAGTTTATAGGGAATACCCTGTTACCTATGTAGTCCCATAGTTTATAGGGAATACCCTGTTACCTATGTAGTCCCATAGTTTATAGGGAATACCCTGTTACCTATGTAGTCCCATAGTTTATAGGGAATACCCTGTTACCTATGTAGTCCCATAGTTTATAGGGAATACCCTGTTACCTATGTAGTCCCATAGTTTATAGGGAATACCCTGTTACCTATGTAGTCCCATAGTTTATAGGGAATACCCTGTTACCTATGTAGTCCCATAGTTTATAGGGAATACCCTGTTACCTATGTAGTCCCATAGTTTATAGGGAATACCCTGTTACCTATGTAGTCCCATAGTTTATAGGGAATACCCTGTTACCTATGTAGTCCCATAGTTTATAGGGAATACCCTGTTACCTATGTAGTCCCATAGTTTATAGGGAATACCCTGTTACCTATGTAGTCCCATAGTTTATAGGGAATACCCTGTTACCTATGTAGTCCCATAGTTTATAGGGAATACCCTGTTACCTATGTAGTCCCATAGTTTATAGGGAATACCCTGTTACCTATGTAGTCCCATAGTTTATAGGGAATACCCTGTTACCTATGTAGTCCCATAGTTTATAGGGAATACCCTGTTACCTATGTAGTCCCATAGTTTATAGGGAATACCCTGTTACCTATGTAGTCCCATAGTTTATAGGGAATACCCTGTTACCTATGTAGTCCCATAGTTTATAGGGAATACCCTGTTACCTATGTAGTCCCATAGTTTATAGGGAATACCCTGTTACCTATGTAGTCCCATAGTTTATAGGGAATACCCTGTTACCTATGTAGTCCCATAGTTTATAGGGTTACCTATGTAGTCCCATAGTTTATAGGGAATACCCTATTACCTATGTAGTCCCATAGTTTATAGGGAATACCCTGTTACCTATGTAGTCCCATAGTTTATAGGGAATACCCTGTTACCTATGTAGTCCCATAGTTTATAGGGAATACCCTATTACCTACAGTGGGGCAAAAAAGTACTTTGTCAGCCACCAATTGTGCAAGTTCTCCCACTTAAAATGATGAGGCCTGTAATTTTCATCATAGGTACACTTCAACTATGACAGACAAAATGAGAAAAAAAATCCAGAAAATCACATTGTAGGATTTTTAATGAATTTATTTGCAAATTATGGTGGAAAATAAGTATTTAGTCACCTATAAACAAGCAAGATATCTGGCTCTCACAGACCTGTAACTTCTTCTTTAAGAGGCTCCTCTGTCCTCCACTCATTACCTGTATTAATGCCACCTCTTTGAACTTGTTATCAGTTTAAAAGACTGTCCACAACCTCAAAACAGTCACACTCCAAACTCCACTATGGCCAAGACCAAAGAGCTGTCAAAGGACACCAGAAACAAAATTGTAGACCTGCACCAGGCTGGGAAGACTGAATCTGCAATAGGTAAGCAGCTTGGTTTGAAGAAATCAACTGTGGGAGCAATTATTAGGAAATGGAAGACATACAAGACCACTGATAATCTCCCTCGATCTGGGGCTCCATGCAAGATCTCACCCCGTGGGGTCAAAATGATCACAAGAACGGTGAGCAATTATCCCAGAACCACACGGGGGGACCTGGTGAATGACCTGCAGAGAGCTGGGACCAAAGTAACAAAGCCTACCATCAGTAACACACTACGCCAGGGACTCAAATCCTGCAGTGCCAGACGTGTCCCCCTACTTAGGCCAGTACATGTCCAGGCCCGTCTGAAGTTTGCTCGAGAGCATTTGGATGATCCAGAAGAAGATTGGGAGAATGTCATATGGTCTGATGAAACCAAAATATAACTTTTTGGTAAAGCTCAACTCGTCGTGTTTGGAGGACAACGAATGCTGCATGGGGGTGGGAACATCATGCTTTGGGGCAGTTTTTCTGCAAAGGGACCTGGACGACTGATCCGTGTAAAGGAAAGAGTGAATGGGGCCATGTATTGTGAGATTTTGAGTGGAATCCTCCTTCCATCAGCAAGGGCATTGAAGATGAAACGTGACTGGGTCTTTCAGCATGACAATGATCCCAAACACACCGCCCGGGCAACTAAGGAGTGGCTTCGTAAGAAGCATTTCAAGGTCCTGGAGTGGCCAAGCCAGTCTCCAGATCTCAACCCCATAGAAAATCTTTGGAGGGAGTTGAAAGTCTGTGTTGCCCAGCAACAGCCCCAAAACATCACTGCTCTAGAGGAGATATGCATGGAGGAATTGGCCAAAATACCAGCAACAGTGTGTGAAAACCTTGTGAAGACTTACAGAAAAAGTTTGACCTCTGTCATTGCCAACAAAGGGTATATAACAAAGTATTGAGATAAACTTTTGTTATTGACCAAATACTTATTTTCCACCATAATGTGCAAATAAATTCATTAAAAATCCTACAATGTGATTTTCTTGATTTTTTTTTCCCCCCCTCATTTTGTCTGTCATAGTTGAAGTGTACCTATGATGAAAATTACAGGCCTCTCATCTTGTTAAGTGGGAGAACCTGCACAATTGGTGGCTGACTAAATACTTTTTTTCCCCACTGTATGTGTAATATAAGCTGTACATCATAATGCTTTTGGTAGAAGACTCGGTGTCTAAACGTTCTCTCTCTGTCTCTTTGTCAGGCTCGCTGGCAGCAGGCCTTGCTCTCTCAGTGGCTGGAGAGAGAGGAGCTGAGGCAGAGGGAGGCGGCGGACAGGGAGGACCGGAGGGAGAAGGCCCGTATGGCGCATGAGATCAGGGTACTGACGCTCCTCAGTGGCCTGGCCCAGAACCAGCAGAGCCAGAAGCAGACACCACATCACAGCTGCAGCTGTTGCCACCAGTGTAGCAGGGTGGAGGCAGGAGGTGGGGCTGTTGCCGGGGCCTCGACCATCACCAGACATGATGATGGAACTGAGGACAGAGACCAGATGGAATCAGAGGCCTTATAGAAGAAAGGGTTGGATACAGACCTGGTGTGTGTGTGTGTGTGTGTGTGTGTGTGTGTGTGTGTGTGTGTGTGTGTGTGTGTGTGTGTGTGTGTAAGAACTCCATGCCTTTCAAAATGTATGTTTAACTTCTTGCTGGAGTGTTTGGCCTACATGAAATAAATGTGTTTTTTCATTAATTTGTTAATTGTTTAATTAATTAACTCTGACATTAAGGGTTCAACATCTGGAATTCAGTATTATTCTCTCAACCTTTTTATTTTATTTTTACAATAAATTTTTTATCGGTGAAGGTGTTCGATTTGGTTCTCTTGATCTGGTGTACGGAAACTCATCTGTTCTGTTTACTTTTGCTGACAGTTTTGGTTTCGTTTGATGCCTAATGAACACACCCCAAGAATGTATGGGTGTTCCTGTTGAAAAGGTCTATCGGTCTTCTCAGACACCCTGTTTTAGGAAGTCACCGTCATCAGGGCTACTGTCAACATCATCATCAGGGCTACTGTCAACATCATCATTAGGGCTACTGTCAACATCATCATTAGGGCTACTGTCAACATCATCATTAGGGCTACTGTCAACATCATCATTAGGGCTACTGTCAACATCATCATTAGGGCTACTGTCAACATCATCATTAGGGCTACTGTCAACATCATCATTAGGGCTACTGTCAACATCATCATCAGGGCTACTGTCAACATCATCATTAGGGCTACTGTCAACATCATCATTAGGGCTACTGTCAACATCATCATTAGGGCTACTGTCAACATCATCAGGGCTACTGTCAACATCATCATTAGGGCTACTGTCAACATTATCATTAGGGCTACTGTCAACATTATCATTAGGGCTACTGTCAACATTATCATTAGGGCTACTGTCAACATCATCATCAGGGCTACTGCAGCATTTCTCATGGTAAATAGACATGTTGATGGCTAGTTGAATAGGCAGGTGTGTGTGAGGGGAGGTCAGCTATTTACTACAGGGCTGCCAAGAATGAAACGTGGGAGTTGGAGGGTTGAGGTCAATTCACTGTCAACTCGGGCACTCCGGGAGATGTATTAGAATTGTATTTATTTAAATAGGGAAGTCAGTTAAGAACAAATTCTTATTTTCAATGAGGGTCTAGTCATTGAACAGTGGGTTAACTGCCTGTTCAGGGGCAGAGTGACAGATTTGTAACTTGTCAGCTCGGGATTCGAACTTGCAACCTTTCAGTTACTAGTCCAACACTCTAACCACTAGGCTACCCTGCCACCTCTACACTCTAACCACTAGGCTACCATGCCCCCTCTACACTCTAACCACTAGGCTACCCTGCCGCCTCTACACTCTAACCACTAGGCTACCCTGCCACCTCTACACTCTAACCACTAGGCTACCCTGCCGCCTCTACACTCAAACCACTAAGCTACCCTGCCGCACTGCCACGAGATCACAAGAGATTTGACTGATCTTGTATTTTTTAACTGAGTGTTTTCCTATTTGTCCTGAATTATTCATATTAAAAAGTGACATTCCAGTCTCCCTTTTCATGTCATTTAACAGCTGATCTACTGAGCAAAAGGCGCATCTCAATAGACGGTCCAGGTTAGTTAGAGGCTGATGACATCACAACTTCCCATCAAACCAACTCCTTTAACTTAAACAGTTGAACGACTTTTTAAACGAGTTGTCTCAGAAAATAGTTTGTTACCCTTTAAGTGTGTGTACTGTACTGTATTTATACTTGGGATATCGCTTTTCAACAGGAAAAGTTCAACCATCTCTGGAGTACATCTTTACGTTCACCCACATCCTGGTGATTGTGAGGAGGACCAACTTATCTGAATGACTACCCTGCCCCCTCTACACTCTAACCACTAGGCTACCCTGCCGCCTCTACACTCTAACCACTAGGCTACCCTGCCTCAATGGGAGAAATACATTCATTGGTGGACAGCAGAGATGATGCTTCAACCCTATCCAGAAAATGTCCATCCTTTTTCACCGACAAAAAAAAGTTTTGTATGAATGTAACTCTTGACGGACCGACAGATATGTTAGCCAATTAGAAAAGAGCAGCACGCACACTGACCAATGAGAAAAGAGCAGCACGCACACTGGCCAATTAGCAGCACGCACACTGACCAATTAGGAAAGAGCAGCACGCACACATGACCAATGAGAAAAGAGTAGCACACACCACTGACCAATGGGAAAAGAGCAGCATGTACACTGGCCAATGAGAAAAGAGCAGCATGTACACTTGACCAATGAGAAAAGAGCAGCACGTACACTTGACCAATGAGAAAAGAGTAGCACACACACTGACCAATGGGAAAAGAGCAGCATGTACACTGGCCAATGAGAAAAGAGCAGCATGTACACTTGACCAATGAGAAAAGAGCAGCATGTACACTTGACCAATGAGAAAAGAGCAGCACGTACACTTGACCAATGAGAAAAGAGCAGCACGCACACTTGACCAATGAGAAAAGAGCAGCACACACATGACCAATGAGAAAAGAGCAGCACGCACACATGACCAATGAGAAAAGAGCAGCACGCACACATGACCAATGAGAAAAGAGCAGCACACACACTTGACCAATGAGAAAATAATTAATCCCATTTCTAACTTGGTATCCGTTCTCAACGTGCCAGTGTGGCGGCAGACTTAATTAAGGTCATTACTTTACGCAGGAAGAACGACGGGACGTAGTATACAGTCCGGTCCGAAAGCCCAGGCACACAACAGGATGTAGAACTACGTGTGAAAACAACTGCTTTTCTTTGATTATTTCACTGCCGTACTGTGTTGGATCTTGTTCAGCCATCTTGTCTCAAGAGGACCACAATGGAAATAAGTCCCCGTCTTTATTTCCTCCATGATTTTATTCATGTGAATTAATGGCTTTTAGGTTTTATGTGTGCTTGTTTTTTTTAAATGGTTGAATTACTGAACTTAAACGTCTTCTTGGGTAATGACGCTACAAGCTTGGCACACCTGTATTTGGGGAGTTTCTCCCATTCTTCTGCAGATCCTCTCAATCTCTGTCAGGTTGGATGGGGAGCGTCGCTGCACAGCTATTTTCAGGTCTCTCCAGAGATGTTCGAACAGGTTCAAGATGGGCCACTCAAGGACATTCAGAGACCTGTACCAAAGCCACTCTTGCATTGTCTTGGCTGTGTGCTTAGGGTCGTTGTCCTGTTGGAAGGTGAACCTTCGACCCAGTCTGACGTCCTGAGCGCTCTGGAGCAGGTTTTCATCAAGGATCTCTCTGTACTTTGCTCCGTTCATCTTTCCCTCGATCCTGACTAGTCTCCCAGTCCCTGCTGCTGAAAAACATCCTCACAGCATGATGCTGCTACCACCATGCTTCACCGTAGGGATGGACCCAGGTTTCCTCCAGACATGATGCTTGACATTCAAGCCAAAGAGTTCCATCTTGGTTTCATCAGACTAGAGAATCATGTTTCTCATGGTCTGAGAATCCTTTAGGTGCCTTTTGGGCAAACTCCAAGCGGGCTGTCATGTGCCTTTTACTGAGGAGTGGTTTCCGTCTGGCCACTCTACCATAAAGGCCTGCTTGGTGGAGTGCTGCAGAGATGGTTGTCCTTCTGGAAGGTTCTCTCATCTCCACAGAGGAACACAATAGAGCTCTATCAGAGTGACCATCAGGTTCTTGGTCGCCTCCCTGACCAAGGCCCTTCTCCCCCCAGATTGCTCAGTTTGGCTGGGCGGCCAGCTCTAGGAAGAGTCTTGGTGGTTCCAAACTCCTTCTTGTGCCCCGACACAATCCTGTCTCGTAGCTCTACGGTCAATTCCTTCAAACTCACGGATAGTTGGTTTTTGCTCTGACAGGCCCTGTCAACTGTGGGACCTCATATAGATGTGTGTGTCTTTCCAAATCATGTCCAATCATTTGAATTTACCACAGGTTGGACTCCAATCAAAGTGTATAAAAATCTCAAGGATGATCAATGGAAACAGGATGCACCTGAGCTCAATTTCGAGTCTCATATCAAAGGGTCTGAATACTTATGTAAATAAGGTGCTTCTGTTTTCTATTTTTAATACATTTGCCAACATGTCTGCACGGTAGTAATAACACATGAGTATTAAACAGTCTGTCATGCCATCTGCAAATCCCATAGACTAGGACACACAAAAGTGCCTAAAATGCTTCCTTATTCATGTTTGGATAAAATTACACTAAACTATATTTTGCGGGTGCTTGTTTCAACAATTTTCACATACAATTTCAACAATGAATGAATGTCACAACTGTTTAGTCCCCAGAAAACATTGCTTTGAGACACCATTCACGACCGTTTATTATTGGATCCCTACAATGGTAATGACATGCGTGTGTTCAATGATTTTCTAATTTATTATCGCATATCATGATGCGTAAAATTGCAAAAGAGCGCTCGTTTTGCATGGACCATTGCCCCGGGGTCTAAAGAGTTATCTTGAGGACCAATGGAAAGGTCTAAAATGTACACACTCCTCACACCCGGGGCACAGGGCTATGCAAAACGAACTTGCTCATTGACAAGTGAGCGAGTCCCCCCTGCAAGCTCCTTCTCGTCTCTGATTGGCTGGCCTGCGGTATCGTCAAGTCATTAGTCGACTTTCCCGGTTTCTCCAGCTCAAACAAGTCAACACGTTTGGAGTGAGGATCTCCGCTGCGCAGTCTCGCTGCAATATGACTGTGGATGATTGCGTGTTATATTAAGAACTCCGTCAAGCCTTGTGAAAACCGTGAACACACGTTCCTTCTACTCGTGATTTGCAAGTGGATATGCTGAATGTAAGGACAGAGGAAACCTGCGGCTGAATATCAGTAGAAGCTCACAGGTTTCGTTGGAGAAAGTGCTCGTTTTATTCTAGTGGGAAAGATATATTAAGGATTCTGCAGGTACTTATTCTGAGGTGAGATATTTTCCTTTTTATTGTCTACTCTTGGTGTAAATATTTGGATTTTATCCATTTGCTTTAGAGTTTAGTTTGGGAATAATTTCGACCCGTATTGAACGAATGTCACAATATGCGGAGGTGTTCTGTGCGCTCTGAGAGGACGGCGATGTGTGCAGTCAACTGTGTAGGTTGCTGTTTCTGGGGGTGTATTTTGCGTTATTATTTTTTTACTGCGTCTGACTTGTGAGTTTTGTTGCGATTCAAGCGCTATAGGGGTTTATTTGGATTCGTTATTTCTGCTTTGATGAATATACGGAATAGATTTGTGGCCTAATAAATGAACATGAAAAAAATAGTTGTCAAACCCAGTGGTTTTCAGTGTACCATCAACTGATTCCTTTCCCTCTGCCCAGAGTACCCATGAAGTACCCCCTCGTTTTTCTAGTAAACCTAGGGTCTCTTGAAGTCTTCTCAATTACCCCTGTGGATAGACTAAGTACCCCCAGGGGTCCTAGTATCCCTTGTTGGGAGCCACTGGTCAACCCATGGGACCTAGGTGGGTTGTATGCTATGCTAGCTAGTATGATTTGACTAAAACACACAGCAGTCACTTCTTCTGTCTACTGCAATGACTGGCTATGCGGAAACAGGTTGATGGTATTGTTGCTGTATTTAAGAGTGTTTTCCTCACTAAAGCGCAGAATGTACTTTATAACGGGACCTGTTTTCTAACATGATATCGTTTACATTACTACCTAGGTGGTTTGTTTTTATTTACCTCCTCATCAGAGTCCCGTCCATGGCCTTTTCTTAACTACAAGGTTTAGTTAAAAAAAAAAAATCTATATAGATAGCCCCTAGATAGGTTTCCCTTAGCCCCCATTCCCAGGCTTCAGCCGGTGAACCAACGATATCTAGTTCTTAATCTCCGATTCTATTTCTTAATGCTGTAGGTGAGTGACATTCTTCATGCTTTAGATTATTTAACTAAGGGAGGAGGAGGAGGGGGGCTGTTTATCTAGGCTCCTCCAAGAATCCCCTTCTCGTCCCTGTTCTCTCCCCCTCATCTCGCTTCGCTCTTCCATTTCAATGTTAATGTATGGGCTTTATTGGCATGGGGAGCATATATGTTTATATTGCCAAAGCAAGTGAAATAGATGAATAAACATGAAACAGTAAACGTTACGCTTACAAAAGTTCTCAGCATAATTAAGACATTTCCAAAATGTCATTATGTCTTTAATATACAGTGTTGTATATCTTCTCCTCTCTTTCATTACCAAGGCTTTACATGAGTGTTTGTTCTTGACTTTCTCGGATAATCCCTACTGTTGACCAATCATTTTGAAATGTCTTTTTATTATTCTAGGAACTTTTGTAAGCGTAACGTTTACCGTTTAATGTTTATTCATCTATTTCACTTGTTTTGGCAATATAAACATATATGTTTCCCATGCCAATAAAGCCCATACATTAAAATTCACTGGTTGCCTTTTTTACAAATCTTGCTCTTTGTGATCTCGCTGTGATCTCGCTGATCTCGCGGGTATTTGGGCTGATACGGGAGTTAATCAACATTGGATTTGTTTTCGTGTTCTTTGTGTCTCTGTGTAATAATCTGAAGGGAAATGTGTCTCTAAAGGCGTTTGCATATATTATGACGACATTTTGTGACGTTTCTCTTCATGTTGGACTCGTTTTTTTTTCACTGTTCGGCGACACAGCATTTTTATTCATGGAGGCAACCTACGTCCCCTTTTATCGGTGATTGGTCAACAGTAGGGATTCTACAGGAAAGTCTTTGTCGTTCAACGAGAGACTGGTTTTAATCCACTTTTTTTAAAATTATTATTATTGAAAAACACTGCACCAAACATCTCAGTTAGAGGCAACTAAAGATGTCTTTGGCAAAACGTCAAAAATGAATGACAGATTTCTTGAGTAATCAGATTAAATTAGACTATGTTGAGGAAGTGTATACTGGCTATGGCGTCTTATAATAGACAAAATATTATTTCCACTTTTTTCTCGTTTTTTAAAAAGGGGATGTGCGGTTTGGCAAGCCGAGTTGGGATGCATTAATATGGTCATACATTTGGCAGGTTGTTAGAAGTGCAGCTCAGTTCCCACCTCATTTTGCGGGACAGTGAGCACATAGCCTGTCTTCTCTTGAGAGCCAGGTCTGCCTTCAGCTGCCTCTCAATAGCAAGGCTATGTTCACTTAGTTTGTACATAGTCAACGCTTTTATTAATTTTAGTCAGTCACAGTGGTCAGATATTCTGCCACTGTGTACTCTCTGTTTAGGCCAAACCTCTCTCTCTCTGCATGACTCCACCCAGGCCTGAGGCGGGAATAGGGATTTCCTGTGTACTGTTTACAGCCCAGGATAACTGATGGTCTCACTGTCAGTGACTGAAGTCTGCAAAAAGTATAAATACTTGAGTAAAAAAAAAAATAGTAGTGTACACTGCAGTAATTACTGTAGCTTTTTTGTTCTATCATCTTTACATAGAAGGGAGGTCTTTTTCCTTCAGGAAAATACAGAAATACAGAAATACAAAACAAGCACATTTTCCATAACCTATAGGTAGGTAGGTAGGTAGGTAGGTAGATAGATAGTGAGGTAGGTAGATAGGTACGTAGATAGATATATATATATATATAGATAGATAGATAGTGAGGTAGGTAGGTAGGTAGGTAGATAGATAGATAGATAGATAGATAGATAGATAGATAGATAGATAGATAGATAGATAGATAGATAGATAGATAGATAGATGAGAATGGGCAGGGTAGTATTCACTATAGTTAATTAAAATGTTTTCACAGACTAGTGTTATCGGGACATTTCTGTAGTAGTGAATACTAGTACTACTAAATACTAGTGTATTTACTATAGTATACTACAACATTCTATATTTAGTACTACACATGATTGAGGGATTCTACAGTGTTTAGTATATTATTCTACAGAATAATACAATTGACGAGAATTGCACAGTAAACTGTATACATTATTTATTTTGTTGTCATGTGGGATTGTAGTTCGTCACTAATCACTACCTAAAACATGTCACTACCCTTTTACTTCCATATCATGGCCTATGACAAGGATTGGGAGGCAGGTAACCTAGTGGTTAGAGTGGAGGGGTGGAGGGGAGGCAGGTAACCTAGTGGTTAGAGTGGAGGGGTGGAGGGGAGGCAGGTAATCTAGTGGTTAGAGTGGAGGGGCGGAGGGGAGGCAGGTAACCTAGTGGTTAGAGTGGGAGGGGTGGTTAGAGTGGAGGGGTGGTTAGAGTGGAGGGTTAGGAGGGAGGGGTGGAGGGGTGGTTAGAGTGGAGGGGTGGAGGGGCGGTAGGGGTAACCTAGTGGTTAGAGTGGAGGGGCGGAGGGGCGGCAGGGCAACCCAGTGGTTAGAGTGGAGGGGGCAGGGTAACCTAGTGGTTAGAGGGAGGGGCGGCAGGGTAACCTAGTGGTTAGAGTGGAGGGGCGGCAGGGTAAGCTAGTGGTTAGAGTGGAGGGGCGGCAGGGTAACCTAGTGGTTAGAGTGGAGGGGCGGCAGGGTAACCTAGTGGTTAGAGTGGAGGGGGCGGCAGGGTAACCTAGTGGTTAGAGTGGAGGGGCGGCAGGGTAACCTAGTGGTTAGAGTGGAGGGGCGGCAGGGCAACCTAGTGATTAGAGGTAGAGGCGGCAGGGTAGCCTAGTGGGTAGAGCGTTGGACTAGTAACCGGAAGGTTGCCAGTTCAAACCCCTGAGCTGACAAAGTACAAATCTGTCGTTCTGCCCCTGAACAAGGCAGTTAACCCACTGTCCCTAGGCAGTCATTGAAAATAAGAATTTGTTCTTAACTGACTTGCCTAGTTAAATAAAAAATATAAATTGAATCGGTTGTTTCCGTGTGGCGAGAAAGTACCCTAGTTCTTTAAACACGACTCATGGCCATCAGGTGGTGTGATAATGACTGGGCGGAGTGTAGTGCCAAGGAATGACTGGGAACAGATTGGTATTGGTGTAAACATAGGATAGGGAAACACGTGGTTATGTTTATTTTTAAGTCATGGATATTACCGTACTGCTATTTATAAACCAGACAGTCGCTTTTGTATTTGTGCGTGGAATTATTTTGGATTTGCCTGGTTAAATGAAGATGTCAACATGTAGTAAATGTGTTAACTCATGAATATATATATATATATATCATATATACTATATGTACCTTCTGTGTTTGTATTATTTATTACTTAAGTCAATGAATGATGGTTGTGTTTTTTTTAAACACACAGCCAGCGAAGTTACTTTCTAAACCAGCCGTCCGTATATATCTGGTGTCAATCTGTTCCTTTTGTTCATGCTTGCTTTGCTCCACACACACACACACACACACACACACACACACACACACCAAGTGGCTTAAACAATCCAAACAGCAGCGTGCAAAGTTAGCCTTTGTTTCGGCTGAGGCGTTGACTCGTATATAGTCTCATGATCTCCATCTTACCGCCAGAGAGACACATGGTGCAACAGATGCTACTCTGATGTAAATCACTGTGGTGTGTTCTCACTCAAGGAGATGGGATGTGTGTGTACAGATGAGGGAGTTGTGTGTGTGTGTGTATGGATGAGGGAGTTGTGTGTGTGTACGGATGAGGGAGTTGTGTGTGTGTGTGTGTATGGATGAGGGAGTTGTGTGTGTGTACAGATGAGGGAGTTGTGTGTGTGTGTGTGTATGGGATGAGGGAGTTGTGTGTGTGTGTGTGTATGGATGAGGGAGTTGTGTGTATGGATGAGGGAGTTGTGTGTGTATGGATGAGGGAGTTGTGTGTGTGTGTGTATATGGATGAGGGAGTTGTGTATGGATGAGGGAGTTGTGTGTGTGTGTGTATGGATGAGGGAGTTGTGTGTGTGTGTGTGTGTATGGATGAGGGAGTTGTGTGTATGGATGAGGGAGTTGTGTGTGTATGGATGAGGAGTTGTGTGTACGGATGAGGGAGTTGTGTGTGTGTGTGTGTGTGTGTATGGATGAGGGAGTTGTGTGTGTGTGTGGATGAGGGAGTTGTGTGTGTGTGTATGGATGAGGGAGTTGTGTGTGTATGGATGAGGGAGTTGTGTGTGTGTGTATGGATGAGGGAGTTGTGTGTGTGTGTATGGATGAGGGAGTTGTGTGTGTGTGTGTATGGATGAGGGAGTTGTGTGTGTGTATGGATGAGGGAGTTGTGTGTGTGTGTATGGATGAGGAGTTGTGTGTATGGATGAGGGAGTTGTGTGTGTGTGTATGGATGAGGGAGTTGTGTGTGTGTGTGTACGGATGAGGGAGTTGTGTGTACGGATGAGGGAGTTGTGTGTGTGTGTGTGTATGGATGAGGGAGTTGTGTGTGTGTATGGATGAGGGAGTTGTGTGTGTGTGTATGGATGAGGGAGTTGTGTGTGTGTGGATGAGGGAGTTGTGTGTGTATGGATGAGGGAGTTGTGTGTGTGTGTATGGATGAGGAGTTGTGTGTGTGTATGGATGAGGGAGTTGTGTGTGTGTATGGATGAGGGAGTTGTGTGTGTGTGGATGAGGGAGTTGTGTGTGTATGGATGAGGGAGTTGTGTGTGTGTGTATGGATGAGGGAGTTGTGTGTGTGTATGGATGAGGGAGTTGTGTGTGTGTGTGTGTATGGATGAGGGAGTTGTGTGTGTGTGTGTATGGATGAGGGAGTTGTGTGTGTGTGTATGGATGAGGGAGTTGTGTGTGTGTGGATGAGGGAGTTGTGTGTGTGTGTATGGATGAGGGAGTTGTGTGTGTGTGTGTATGGATGAGGGAGTTGTGTGTGTGTGTACGGATGAGGGAGTTGTGTGTGTGTGTGCGGATGAGGGAGTTGTGTGTGTACGGATGAGGGAGTTGTGTGTGTGTGTACGGATGAGGGAGTTGTGTGTGTGTGTGTGTATATATATATGCCATTTAGCAGACGCTTTTATCCAAAGCGACTTACAGTCATGTGTGCATACAGTCTACGTATGGGTGGTCCCGGGAATCGAACCCACTACCCTGGCGTTACAAGCGCCATGCTCTACCAACTGAGCTACAGATGGGATGTGTGTGTGTGTATGGATGAGGGAGTTGTGTGTGTGTGTGTGTGTGTGTGTGTGTGTGTGTGTGTGTGTGTGTGTGTGTGTGTGTGTGTGTGTGTGTGTGTGTGTGTACGGATGAGGGAGTTGTGTGTGTGTATGGATGAGGGAGTTGTGTGTGTGTGTGTGTGTGTGTGTGTGTGTGTGTGTGTGCAGGGGGTGGAGAAGGATAAATCCCATCTATGGCTTGTGTCTTTGACCCACCCATCACACACCCCTCTCCTTCCCTGGCACTCGGGACGACATGAATACACTTCCTGAATAGAGGCAACGGCGTCTTTTTGTAGGCACTAACTCTGACATGGCCAAAGCCTATGAGGAAAATTTATGGAGGTTTTTGGACAAAGCCTAGTGGTTAGAGTGTAGAGGTGGCAGGTAGCCTAGTGGTTAGAGGCAGGTAGCCTAGTGGTTAGAGAGTAGAGGTGGCAGGTAGCCTAGTGGTTAGAGGCAGGTAGCCTAGTGGTTAGAGGCAGGTAGCCTAGTGGTTAGAGGCAGGTAGCCTAGTGGTTAGAGGCAGGTAGCCTAGTGGTTAGAGTGTAGAGGTGGCAGGTAGCCTAGTGGTTAGAGGCAGGTAGCCTAGTGGTTAGAGGCAGGTAGCCTAGTGGTTAGAGGCAGGTAGCCTAGTGGTTAGAGGAAGGTAGCCTAGTGGTTAGAGTGTAGAGGTGGCAGGTAGCCTAGTGGTTAGAGGCAGGTAGCCTAGTGGTTAGAGGCAGGTAGCCTAGTGGTTAGAGGCAGGTAGCCTAGTGGTTAGAGGCAGGTGGCCTAGTGGTTAGAGGCAGGTGGCCGAGTGGTTAGAGGCAGGCAGCCTAATGGTTAGAGGCAGGTAGCCTAGTGGTTAGGGGGAGAGGCAGGTAGCCTAGTGGTTAGAGGGGGAGGCAGGTAGCCTAGTGGTTAGAGGGGGAGGCAGGTAGCCTAGTGTTTAGAGGGAGAGGCAGGTAGCCTAGTGGTTAGAGGGGGAGGCAGGTAGCCTAGTGGTTAGAGGGGGAGGCAGGTAGCCTAGTGGTTAGAGGGGGAGGCAGGTAGCCTAGTGGTTAGTGGGGGAGGCAGGTAGCCTAGTGGTTAGAGAGGGAGGCAGGTAGCCTAGTGGTTAGAGGGGGAGGCAGGTAACCTAGTGGTTAGAGGGGGGAGGCAGGTAGCCTAGTGGTGAGAGGGGGAGGCAGGTAGCCTAGTGGTTAGTGGGGGAGGCAGGTAGCCTAGTGGTTATAGGGAGGCAGGTAGCCTAGTGGTTAGGGGGGGAGGCAGGTAGCCTAGTGGTTAGAGGGGGAGGCAGGTAGCCGAGTGGTGAGAGGGGGAGGCAGGTCGCCTAGTGGTTAGAGGGGGAGGCAGGTAGCCTAGTGGTTAGAGGGGGAGGCAGGTAGACTAGTGGTTAGGGGAGGCAGGTAGCCTAGTGGTTAGAGGGGGAGCCA
>NC_068434.1:5464307-5489307 GCF_023373465.1 Oncorhynchus keta
CAGTTGTCTGGGTGGCTGGTCTCTGTTTTATCAGTTGTCTGGGTGGCTGGTCTCTGTTTTATCAGTTGTCTGGGTGGCTGGTCTCTGTTTTATCAGTTGTCTGGGTGGCTGGTCTCTGTTTATCAGTTGTCTGGGTGGCTGGTCTCTGTTTTATCAGTTGTCTGGGTGGCTGGTCTCTGTTTTATCAGTTGTCTGGGTGGCTGGTCTCTGTTCCATCAGTTGTCTGGGTGGCTGGTCTCTGTGTTATCAGTTGTCTGGGTGGCTGGTCTCTGTTCCATCAGTTGTCTGGGTGGCTGGTCTCTGTTTTATCAGTTGTCTGGGTGGCTGGTCTCTGTTTTATCAGTTGTCTGGGTGGCTGGTCTCTGTTTTATCAGTTGTCTGGGTGGCTGGTCTCTGTTTATCAGTTGTCTGGGTGGCTGGTCTCTGTTTCATCAGTTGTCTGGGTGGCTGGTCTCTGTTTTATCAGTTGTCTGGGTGGCTGGTCTCTGTTTTATCAGTCTGGGGTGGCTGGCTCCTGTTGTATCAGTTGTCTGGGTGGCTGGTCTCTGTTTTATCAGTTGTCTGGGTGGCTGGTCTCTGTTGTATCAGTTGTCTGGGTGGCTGGTCTCTGTTTTATCAGTTGTCTGGGTGGCTGGTCTCTGTTTTATCAGTTGTCTGGGTGGCTGGTCTCTGTTCCATCAGTTGTCTGGGTGGCTGGTCTCTGTTCTATCAGTTGTCTGGGTGGCTGGTCTCTGTTTTATCAGTTGTCTGGGTGGCTGGTCTCTGTTTTATCAGTTGTCTGGGTGGCTGGTCTCTGTTCCATCAGTTGTCTGGGTGGCTGGTCTCTGTTTTATCAGTTGTCTGGGTGGCTGGTCTCTCAGTTGTTTGGGTGGCTGGTCTCTGTTGTATCAGTTGTCCTGGTGGCTGGTCTCTGTTTATCAGTTGTCTGGGTGGCTGGTCTCTGTTTATCAGTTGTCTGGGTGGCTGGTCTCTGTTTTATCAGTTGTCTGGGTGGCTGGTCTCTGTTTTATCAGTTGTCTGGGTGGCTGGTCTCTGTTCCATCAGCTGGGTGGGCTGGCTTGTCTGGGTGGCTGGTCTCTGTTTTATCAGTTGTCTGGGTGGCTGGTCTCTGTGTTATCAGTTGTCTGGGTGGCTGGTCTCTGTTTGTATCAGTTGTCTGGGTGGCTGGTCTCTGTTTTATCAGTTGTCTGGGTGGCTGGTCTCTGTTTTATCAGTTGTCTGGGTGGCTGGTCTCTGTTTTATCAGTTGTCTGGGTGGCTGGTCTCTGTTCCATCAGTTGTCTGGGTGGCTGGTCTCTGTTGTTTTATCAGTTGTCTGGGTGGCTGGTCTCTGTTTTATCAGTTGTCTGGGTGGCTGGTCTCTGTTTTATCAGTTGTCTGGGTGGCTGGTCTCTGTTTTATCAGTTGTCTGGGTGGCTGGTCTCTGTTGTATCAGTTGTCTGGGTGGCTGGTCTCTGTTTATCAGTTGTCTGGGTGGCTGGTCTCTGTTTATCAGTTGTCTGGGTGGCTGGTCTCTGTTTTATCAGTTGTCTGGGTGGCTGGTCTCTGTTTTATCAGTTGTCTGGGTGGCTGGTCTCTGTTCCATCAGTTGTCTGGGTGGCTGGTCTCTGTTTTTATCAGTTGTCTGGGTGGCTGGTCTCTGTTTTATCAGTTGTCTGGGTGGCTGGTCTCTGTTTTATCAGTTGTCTGGGTGGCTGGTCTCTGTTTTTTATCAGTTGTCTGGGTGGCTGGTCTCTGTTGTATCAGTTGTCTGGTTGGCTGGTCTCTGTTTATCAGTTGTCTGGGTGGCTGGTCTCTGTGTTATGGCCCTGTTGTATCAGTTGTCTGGGTGGCTGGTCTCTGTAATATCAGTTGTCTGGGTGGCTGGTCTCTGTTTTATCAGTTGTCTGGGTGGCTGGTCTCTGTGTTATCAGTTGTCTGGGTGGCTGGTCTCTGTTTTATCAGTTGTCTGGGTGGCTGGTCTCTGTTCCATCAGTTGTCTGGGTGGCTGGTCTCTGTGTTCTGTTTTATCAGTTGTCTGGGTGGCTGGTCTCTGTTTTATCAGTTGTCTGGGTGGCTGGTCTCTGTTTTATCAGTTGTCTGGTGGCTGGCTGGTCTCTGTTGTATCAGTTGTCTGGTGGCTGGTCTCTGTTTGGCTGGTCTATCAGTTGTCTGGGTGGCTGGTCTCTGTTTTATCAGTTGTCTGGGTGGCTGGTCTCTGTTCCATCAGTTGTCTGGGTGGCTGGTCTCTGTTTCCATCAGTTGTGGCTGGTCTCTGTTGGCTGCCATAGGTCTTGGTGGCTGGTCTCTGTCGCTTAGCATCTGAAGACCCAGGTTACCCGTTTTATCAGTTGTCTGGGTGGCTGGTCTCTGTTTTCATCAGTTGTCTGGGTGGCTGGTCTCTGTTGTATCAGTTGTCTGGGTGGCTGGTCTCTGTTCCATCAGTTGTCTGGGTGGCTGGTCTCTGTTTTATCAGTTGTCTGGGTGGCTGGTCTCTGTACCCCTTTTATGTTCCAGGGGTCAGTTACAGGTCTGGGTGGCTGGTCTCTGTTTTATCAGTTGTCTGGGTCAGGCTGGGGTCTCTTTATCAGGTCTGGGTTGAGTCCAGTTCCATCAGTTGTCTGGGTGGCTGGTCTCTGTTTTATCAGTTGTCTGGGTGGCTGGTCTCTGTTGTATCAGTTGTCTGGGTGGCTGGTCTCTGTTTTATCAGTTGTCTGGGTGGCTACAGACCACTGGGTTTTAAAACTGCTGGGGGGGTCTCTGTTGGGTATCAGTTGTCTGGGTGGCTGGTCTCTTTGTTCCATCAGTTGTCTGGGTGGCTGGTCTCTGTTCCATCAGTTGTCTGGGTGGCTGGTCTCTGTTCCATCAGTTGTCTGGGTGGCTGGTCTCTGTTCCATCAGTTGTCTGGGGCTGGCTCTGTTCCAACAGTCTTGATAAACACTCTTATCAGTTGGGGGTGGCTGGTTGTTCCATCAGTTGTCTGGGTGGCTGGTCTCTGTTCCATCAGTTGTCTGGGTGGCTGGTCTCTGTTCCATCAGTTGTCTGGGTGGCTGGTCTCTGTTTTTATCAGTTGTCTGGGTGGCTGGTCTCTGACCATCAGTTGTCTGGGTGGCTGGTCTGTTTTATCAGTTGTCTGGGTGGCTGGTCTCTGTTCCATCAGTTGTCTGGGTGGCTGGTCTCTGTTCCATCAGTTGTCTGGGTGGTCCGGTACAGACCACTGTTAAACATCTTTAGTTGTCTGAGCTCCAGGTGGCCACTGGGGTCTCTGTTTTATCAGTTGTCTGGTACAGGTGGGGATAATTTTCCATCTTACAGGCCACTGGGTGTAAACACTGCCCGGTGGCCAACCAGTCACTCCAGGGGGTCTGTCCTGGTGATAAAGTTTGAGGGGTCAGAGCTCCAGTTCCATCAGACCACTTTAAACAATGGTTTGAGCTTTTCAAAACCAAACCAAAACTTTATTGACATTTGAACAAAAAAGGGGGTCATGAGTTCCAGACCAACAGACATTGCTTCTGGGGGCTAATAGACCCTAATTACTTTAGGGGGTCAGGAAGTACAAACTGGGTGAAAGGGTCAGAGGTTGACCACTGGGTGTAAACACTTTTGTTTGTCAAAAACAACAAGGCATACCAGAGAGGTCTGGGGGCAGTTCAAGCTCCATAGACAGAGATCAGAGGACACATGGTCATTCACCGTGCTGATAAACACTGCTTTAGAGGGGGCTTCTGACAGACTGTCTGAGGTAATGATCATCAGTACAGACCACCCTGCCAACACACCCCACAGCGATTGATTTAGAGGGGGTGCAGATCAGTACAGATCACTGGTTGATAAACACTGCAAGGGACCACCAAACACTGTTTTGTCATTCCAGACCAGTACAACCACAAAAAGACTTTTCAGGGGTCATGAGCTCCAGACCATACAGACTGCTTTCATGAGCTCCAGACCAGTACAGACCCTTTAAACACTGCTTTAGAGGGGTCAATCCAGACCAGTACAGGCCACATACACTGCGAGCTCAACCAGTACAGACCCGTTTAAACATCTTTAGAGGGGGTCATGGCAAATTCAGTACAGGCCCGATAAACACTGCTTTAGAGGGGCTCATGAGCTCCAGACCAGTACAGACCACTGGGTGATAAACACTCTTTAGATGGGGTCATGAGCTCCAGACCAGTACAGGCCACTTGATACTGCAGGGGGTCATTTCCAGACCAGACAGGCCACTGGGTGATAAACACTGCTTTAGAGGGGGTCATGAGCTCCAGACCAGCGCCACTTGATCCCCATGCTTTCTGAGCCCAGACCAGTACAGACCACTGTGTGATAAACACTGTTTTTGATTGATCCAGACCTCCACGTTAGATAAACACTTTTAGATAACTTGAGCCCAGACCTCAGACCACTGGGTGATTCTTTAGATTGAGCTCCAGACCAGTACAGACCACCATAAACAAAGGGGGTCATGATTTTACAGACCACTGGGTGGCTGTCATGAGCTCCAGACCAGTACCATTAAACACTAGAGGGGGTCATGAGCTCCATCAGACCACTGGGTTACTGCAAATGGCCCAGACCATACAGACCACTGGGCTTTAGGAGGGGGTCATGAGCGCCAGACCAGTACAGACCACTGCGATAAACATGCTTCATGAGCTCCAGGTACAGACCACTGAGTGAGAAACTCTTTGAGGGGGTCATGAGCTCCAGACCAGTACATCTTCTGCAGTACTACAGTGGATAGACATCCAGACCAGACCACTGGGGGATAAACACTGCTTTAGAGGGGGTCATGAGCCCAGACCAGTACAGATCACTGGGGGATAAACACTGCTTTAGAGGGGGTCATGAGCTCCAGACCAGTACAGGCCACTGGGTGATAAACACTGCTTTAGAGGGGTCAGAGCTCCAGACCAGTACAGACCACTGGGATAAACACTGCTTCCTAGAGGGGGTCATGAGCTCCAGACCAGTACAGACCACTGGGTGATAAACACTGCTTTAGAGGGGTCATGAGCTCCAGACCAGTACAGGTCCTGGGGGATAAACACTGCTTTAGAGGGGTCATGAGCTCCAGATCAGTACAGATCACTGGGTGATAAACACTGCTTTAGAGGGGGTCATGAGCTCCAGACCAGTACAGGCCACTGGGGGATAAACACTGCTTTAGAGGGGGTCAGAGCTCCAGACCAGTACAGACCACTGGGTGATAAACACTGCTTTAGAGGGGGTCATGAGCTCCAGACCAGTACAGGCCACTGGGTGATAAACACTGCTTTAGAGGGGGTCATGAGCTCCAGACCAGTACAGGCCACTGGGGATAAACACTGCTTTAGAGGGGTCATGAGCTCCAGACCAGTACAGGCCACTGGGGGATAAACACTGCTTTAGAGGGGTCATGAGCTCCAGACCAGTACAGGCCACTGGGTGATAAACACTGCTTTAGAGGGGGTCATGAGCTCCAGACCAGTACAGGCCACTGGGGATAAACACTGCTTTAGAGGGGGTCATGAGCTCCAGACCAGTACAGGCCACTGGGTGATAAACAGCTTTAATGAGCTCCAGACTGGGTGATAAACAGCTTTAGAGGGGTCATGAGCTCCAGACCAGTACAGGCCACTGGGTGATAAACACTGCTTTAGAGGGGGTCATGAGCTCCAGACCAGTACAGGCCACTGGGTGATAAACACTGCTTTAGAGGGGGTCATGAGCTCCAGACCAGTACAGACCACTGGGTGATAAACACTGCTTTAGAGGGGTCATGAGCCCAGACCAGTACAGACCACTGGGTGATAAACACTGCTTTAGATGGGGTCATGAGCTCCAGACCAGTACAGGCCACTGGGGGATAAACACTGCTTTAGAGGGGTCATGAGCTCCAGACCAGTACAGACCACTGGGTGATAAACACTGCTTTAGAGGGGTCATGAGCTCCAGACCAGTACAGCCACTGGGTGATAAACACTGCTTTAGAGGGGTCATGAGCTCCAGACCAGTACAGGCCACTGGGTGATAAACACTGCTTTAGAGGGGGTCATGAGCTCCAGACCAGTACAGACCACTGGGTGATAAACACTGCTTTAGAGGGGGTCATGAGCTCCAGACCAGTACAGACCACTGGGTGATAAACACTGCTTTAGAGGGGGGAGCCCAGACCAGTACAGGCCACTGGGGATAAACACTCTTTAGAGGGGTCAGACCAGACCAGTACAGACCACTGGGTGAGAAACTGCTTTAGAGGGGGTCATGAGCTCCAGACCAGTACAGACCACTGGGGGATAAACACTGCTTTAGAGGGGGTCATGAGCTCCAGACCAGTACAGACCACCACTGCTTTAGAGGGGGTCATGAGATACAGGCCACTGGGGGAGAAACTGCTTTAGAGGGGGTCATGAGCTCCAGACCAGTACAGACCACTGGGTGATAAAGACTGCTTTAGAGGGGGTCATGAGCTCCAGACCAGTACAGGCCACTGGGGGATAAACACTGCTTTAGAGGGGTCATGAGCTCCAGACCAGTACAGACCACTGGGTGATAAACACTGCTTTAGAGGGGGTCATGAGCCCAGACCAGTACAGACCACTGGGTGATAAACACTGCTTTAGAGGGGGTCATGAGCTCCAGACCAGTACAGACCACTGGGTGATAAACACTGCTTTAGAGGGGTCATGAGCTCCAGACCAGTACAGACCAGGATAAACACCACTTTAGAGGGGGGAGCTCCAGACCAGTACAGGCCACTGGGGATAAACACTGCTTTAGAGGGGGTCATGAGCTCCAGACCAGTACAGACCACTGGGTGATAAACACTGCTTTAGAGGGGGTCATGAGCTCCAGATCAGTACAGACCACTGCCCTCTGAGTAATCACTGTCCATCTAAAGTAGTGCTATCTCCCTATTGCCCTGGTCTAAAGTAGTGCACCCTATTCCCTATAGACCCTGGTCTAAAGTAGTGCACTATGTTTTACCATAGCTCCATAGGCCCTAGTTCAAAGTAGTGCACCCTATTCCCTATAGACCCTGGTCTAAAGTAGTGAACCCTATTCCCTATAGGCCCTGGTCTAAAGTAGTGCACCCTATTCCATATAGACCCTGGTCTAAAGTAGTGCACCCTATTCCCTATAGACCCTGGTTGTAAGTAGTGCACCCTATTCCCTATAGACCCTGGTCTAAAGTAGTGCACCCTATTCCCTATAGACCCTGGTCTACAGTAGTGTACCCTATTCCCTATAGACCCTGGTCTAAGTAGTGTAGTGTCTAAAATTAGTGCACCCTATTCCCTATAGACCCTGGTCTAAAGTAGTGAACCCTATTCCCTATAGACCCTGGTCTAAAGTAGTGCACCCTATTCCCTATAGACCCTGGTCTAAAGTAGTGCACCCTATTCCCTATAGACCTGGTCAAAAGTAGTGCACCTATTCCTATAGACCCTGGTCTAAAGTAGTGCACCCTATTCCCTATAGACCCTGGTCCAGTGGCACCCTATTCCCTATAGACCCTGGTCTAAAGTAGTGCATCCTGGTCTAAAGTAGTGCACCCTATTCCCTATAGGTCCTGGTCTAAATTAGTGCACTATATATAGGTAATAGGTTCCACCCACACCAACTGTCTGGGACTTCAATCCCAAAGTTAAACTCCAAAGAGTCAAATAGTACAACATAATACATTCTGTCTCCTCGTACGGATGCAGAGACAGACAACTGGATTAAGATGACAAAGCCAAGAACACCTAACCAAGCATATAACACATATAACACTAACCAAGCATATAATGAACTGTGTTGGCACGCAGCCTGGCCTAGAATAGCAATGAGCACAGAAACATAAACACCTTTCTTCTTCAATGAGAACGGAGGAGATGTCTGAGAGTTTCTTCTTTCTTTCTCCGTAGTCCCTGACGAAGGCCATGTAAAACACATCAGACTTTTAAAGATGTTGTCTATTGAACATGGCATGATAATAAAGGCTCTTTTTAAACTACAGTGGGGCACCATCATTTAAATATACTGTATATATTGCCTAACCAGCCACTCACTGCAAGCTCAGTTGGTAGAGCATGGCGCTTGTAACGCCAGGGTAGTGGGTTCGATCCCCGGGACCACCCATACGTAGAATGTATGCACACATGACTGTAAGTCCCTTTGGATAAAAGCGTCTGCTAAATGGCATATATATATATATATAAGAGGACTAGCTGGATGGATGGTACGCATTCAGGTCTGGGCTCAGTCAGATATACTGTAATATATATAATACTTATTACTTATTTTCCACCATCATTTGCAAATTAATTAATTAAAAATCCTACAATGTGATCTTCTGGATTTTTTTTCTAATTTTGTCTGTCATAGTTGAAGTGGACCTATGATGAAAATTACAGGCCTCTCTCATCTTTTTAAGTGGGAGAACTTGCACAATTGGTTGCTGACTAAATACTTTTTTTGCCCCACTGTAGTTGTGAAGAGTTTTCTCCTTTTGATTTGATTTTCCGGTGGTTGATAAAACAGCATCATTATGGGTACAGTGATACGCAAACCACTTGAAACGCAGCTCATTGATATTTGGTCCATTCAACTGAATGTAAATCAGATGTTTTTTCTTCTCCCCTTTCAGCCCACAATCTTTGGGACGTTGACCAATGAGAAGCCAATATATGACAACAAAAGGGTGAGTCACTTCCTCCTTAACTTCATTCTGATTGGCTGTGATAAAACGACGGGCTTCCTTCCTTCTGATCGGCCCGTGATTACAGGTACAACATTCAAAGTCACAAGTCACATTCATTCAGATATTTTCAATTATTATATTTTGCATTTCATATTTTCATTTCATATTCTAATTTCATATTTTCATTTCATATTCTAATTTCATATTTTAACTTCATATTTTCATTTAATATTTTCTTGTACTGTCACTTGACAGAACAAAAGACCAATCAGAGAAATGTATCGAAAGATAAGGAACAGAGGGCCTCCCTAAGGCACTGCATCACAGTGCTAGCTGTGCCACCAGAGACTCTGGGATCGAGCCCAGGCTCTGTCTCAGCCGGCTGCGACCGGGAGGTCCATGGGGCGACGCACAATTGGCCCAGTGTCGACCGGGTTAGGGAGGGTTTGGCCGGTAGGGATATCCTTGTCTCATCCACCCACCTCAACTAAAGTTGTCAATGTGGAGGCTATATACAGGGGGTACCGGTACCGAGTCAATGTGGAGGCTATATACAGGGGGTACCGGTACCGAGTCAATGTGGAGGCTATATACAGGGGGTACCGGTACCGAGTCAATGTGGAGGCTATATACAGGGGGTACCGGTACCGAGTCAATGGGGAGGCTATATACAGGGGGTACCGGTACCGAGTCAATGTGGAGGCTATATACAGGGGGTACTGGTACTGAGTCAATGTGGAGGCTATATACAGGGGGTACCGGTACCGAGTCAATGTGGAGGCTATATACAGGGGGTACCGGTACCGAGTCAATGTGGAGGCTATATACAGGGGGTACCGGTACAGAGTCAATGTGGAGGCTATATACAGGGGGTACCGGTACAGAGTCAATGTGGAGGCTTGGTGTGTTTGGACCATGATAGTTTGTTGGTGATGTGGTCACCAAGGATCTTGAAACTCTCAAACTCGCTCCAATACAGCCCCGTCGATGTGAAGAGGACATGTTCGGCCCTCGTTTTCTGTAGTCCATGATCGTCTTCTTTGTCTTGCTCACATTGAGGAGATGTTGTTATCCTGGCACCACACTGACCTCCTCCCTATTGGCTGTCTCATCATTGTCGGTGATCAGGCCTACCACCGTAGTGTCGTCAACAAACTTAATGATGGTGTTGGAGTCGTGGTTGGCCACGCAGTCGTGGGTGAACAAGGAGTACTGGAGGGGACTGAGCACACACCCCTGAGGGGCCTCCGTGTTGAGGATCAGCATAGCAGATGTGTTGTTACCTACCCTCACCACCTGGGGCGGCCCGTCAGGAAGTCCAGGATCCAGTTGCAGAGGGAGGTATTTCGTCCCAGGGTCTTTAGCTTAGTGATGAGCTTTGAGGGCACTATGGCGTTGAACGCTGAGCTGTAGTCAATGAACAGCATTCTCACATAGGTGTTCCTTTTGTCCAGGTGGGAAAGGGCAGTGTGGAGTGTGAGTGAGATTGCGTCATCTGTGGATCTGTTGGGGCGGTATGCGAATTGTAGTGGGTCTAGTGTTTCTGGGATGATGGTGTTGATGTGACCAGCCTTTCAAAGCACTTCATGGCTACAGACGTGACTTCTACAGGTCGTTTGTCATTTAAGTTGTGATGGTGTGGTGGGGAAGGTGTGATGGGAAAGGATTAATGGTGTGGTGGGGAATGTGTGGTGGTCTGCTTGAAACATGTAGGTGTTACAGTCTCGGTCAAGGAGAGGTTGAAAATGTCAGTGAAGACACTTGCCAGTTGTTCAGCGCATGCTCAGAGTACACGTCCTGGTAAACCATCTGGCCCTGGTAATCTGTCTGACCCTGCGGCCTTGGGAATGTTGACCTGTTTAAAGGTGTTGCTCACATCCGCTGCAGAGAGCGTGATCGCACAGTCGTCCGGAACAGCTGGTGCTCTCATGCATGTTTCAGTGTTACTTGCCTTGAAGTGAGCATAAAAGGCATTTAGCTCGTCTGGTAGGCTTGTGTCACTGGGCAGCTGGCGGCTGGGCTTCCCTTGGTAGTCTGTAATAGTTTGCCACATCTGACGAGTGTAGTAGGATTCAATCTTAGCCCTGTATTGACGCTTTGCCTGGTACACTGATACATCCTGCTTTAGTTTTTGCTTGTAGGCAGGAATCAGGAGGATCGAATTACGGTCAGCTTTTCCAAATGGAGGCGAGGGAGAGCTTTGTACGCATCTCTTTGTGTGGAGTAAAGGTGGTCTAGAATTGTTTTCCCTTTGGTTGCACATGTGACAATCTGGTAGAAATGAGGTCAAACTGATTTAAGTTTCCCTGCATTAAAGTCCCTGGCCACTAGGAGCGCCACTTCTGGATGAGCATTTTCTTGTTTGCTTATATTAACAGCTCATTAAGTTTGGTCAACAAACAAAATGGCACAATTGATTAGGAGTCCGCATAACCGCAGCCATCCCCTCTCAGGGCTATTCTTCCATTCCTCCCGTCCCACGCAGCAACCACGGTTGCTTATCAGCCCCCTCCCTCCCACCAATCCATCCCCTGAGTCTCCCCTCACATCCCCCCATCCTCCCCACAATGACCAGAGAACCCCCCACCTCTCCTTCCCTACCACACCTTCCCTACCTTCCCCTTCACGCCTTCCCCATCACACCTTCCCCATCACTCCTTCCCCATCACACCTCCATCACACTTTCTCCATCACACCTTCCCTACCACACCTTCCCCACCACACCATCACACCTTCCCCATCACTCCCCTTCCCCACCACTCCTTCCCCACCACTCCTTCCCCATAACACCTTCCCAACCACACCTTCCCTACCACACCTTCCCTACCACACCTTCCCACCACACATTCCCCACCACACCATTACACCTTCCCCATCACACCTTCCCCACCACACCATCACTCCTTCTCCACCTCTCCTTCCTCACCTCTCCTTCCCCATCACACCTTCCCCACCTCTCCTTCACCACCTCTCCTTCCCCATCACACCATCCCCATCACTCCTTCCCCACCTCTCCCCCCCTCTCCTTCCACACCTTCCCCATCACTCCTTCCCCACCACACCTTCCCCACCACACCATCACACCTTCCCCACCTCTCCTTCCCCATCACTCATTCCCCATCACATCTTCCCCACCTCTCCTTCCCCACCTCTCCTTCCCCACCTCTCCTTCCCCATCACTCCTTCCCCATCACTCCTTCCCCACCTCTCCTTCCCCACCTCTCCTTCCCCACCTCTCCTTCCCCATCACTCCTTCCCCACCTCTCCTTCCCCACCTCTCCTTCCCCACCTCTCCTTCCCCATCACTCCTTCCCCATCACTCCTTCCCCACCTCTCCTTCCCCACCTCTCCTTCCCCACCTCTCCTTCCCCATCACTCCTTCCCCACCTCTCCTTCCCCACCTCTCCTTCCCCATCACTCCTTCCCCATCACTCCTTCCCCACCTCTCCTTCCCCACCTCTCCTTCCCCACCTCTCCTTCCCCACCTCTCCTTCCCCATCACTCCTTCCCCATCACTCCTTCCCCATCACTCCTTCCCCACCTCTCCTTCCCCACCTCTCCTTCCCCATCACACCTTCCCCACCCCTCCTTCCCCACCTCTCCTTCCCCCTCTCTCCTTCCCCCACCTCTCCTTCCCCACCTCTCCTTCCCCACCTCTCCTTCCCCATCACTCCTTCCCCATCACTCCTTCCCCATCACACCTTCCCCACCCCTCCTTCCCCCACCTCTCCTTCCCCATCTCTCCTTCCCGACCTCTCCTTCCCCACCTCTCCTTCCCCACCTCTCCTTCCCCATCACTCCTTCCCCACCTCTCCTTCCCCATCACTCCTTCCCCATCACTCCTTCCCCATCACACCTTCCCCACCCCTCCTTCCCCACCTCTCCTTCCCCATCTCTCCTTCCCCACCTCTCCTTCCCCACCTCTCCTTCCCCACCTCTCCTTCCCCATCACTCCTTCCCCATCACTCCTTCCCCATCACTCCCTTCCCCATCACTCCTTCCCCACCTCTCCTTCCCCACCTCTCCTTCCCCATCACTCCTTCCCCACCACTCCTTCCCCATCTCTCCTTCCCCACCTCTCCTTCCCCATCACTCCTTCCCCACCTCTCCTTCCCCATCACTCCTTCCCCACCTCTCCTTCCCCACCTCTCCTTCCCCACCTCTCCTTCCCCACCTCTCCTTCCCCATCTCTCCTTCCCCATCACTCCTTCCCCATCACTCCTTCCCCACCTCTCCTTCCCCACCTCTCCTTCCCCACCTCTCCTTCCCCATCTCTCCTTCCCCACCTCTCCTTCCCCATCTCTCCTTCCCCATCTCTCCTTCCCCATCACTCCTTCCCCATCTCTCCTTCCCCATCACTCCTTCCCCATCTCTCCTTCCCCACCTCTCCTTCCCCACCTCTCCTTCCCCACCTCTCCTTCCCCACCTCTCCTTCCCCATCACTCCTTCCCCATCTCTCCTTCCCCATCACTCCTTCCCCACCTCTCCTTCCCCATCTCTCCTTCCCCACCTCTCCTTCCCCACCTCTCCTTCCCCACCTCTCCTTCCCCCATCCTCCTTCCCCATCACTCCCCTTCCCCATCACTCCTTCCCCACCTCTCCTTCCCCCACCTTCCCTCTCCTTCCCCACCTCTCCTTCCCCATCACTCCTTCCCCACCTCTCCTTCCCCATCACTCCTTCCCCCCCCTCTCCTTCCCCACCTCTCCTTCCCCACCTCTCCTTCCCCACCTCTCCTTCCCCATCACTCCTTCCCCACCTCTCCTTCCCCATCACTCCTTCCCCACCTCTCCTTCCCCATCACTCCTTCCCCACCTCTCCTTCCCCATCACTCCTTCCCCACCTCTCCTTCCCCCTCTCCTTCCCCACCTCTCCTTCCCCACCTCTCCTTCCCCACCTCTCCTTCCCCACCTCTCCTTCCCCACCTCTCCTTCCCCATCCTCCTTCCCCACCTCTCCTTCCCCACCTCTCCTTCCCCATCACCGACTAACTGAAAGATGCAGTTGGAGGAGAGGATCAAGTCCCCTGTTTTTTTTTCTTGTTGTATCCTTGTCCATTCGGACAAGTCATAGGAGGTCACGCGTGTCCCATTCTTTACAACAGAAGTGAAATCCGCCTAGATTTCAGTCAGTGTGTCCTTATGTGTGAAGTCACATACCCCCGGGGGATTATGTCAACATATGCCAGACCAACTATAGGCTAGCGAGCTGCTCTTTCTGCTCTCGCTCTTGTAGGGAGTGTCCAGAGTGTTCGAGGGGAGGAGGCATGAGATGAGTCCCAGATGGCAACATATTTCCTGTATAGTGCACTATAAAGAGAATAGGATACCGTTTGGGATGCAGTCCCAGAGTGAGAGCCAGAGGAGAGTGCAGGCACATGATAGTAGTGCACTATAAAGAGAATAGGATACCATTTGGGATGCAGTCCCAGAGTGAGAGCCAGAGGAGAGTGCAGGCACATGATAGTAGTGCACTATAAAGAGAATAGGATACCGTTTGGGATGCAGTCCCAGAGTGAGAGCCAGAGGAGAGTGCAGGCACATGATAGTAGTGCACTATAAAGAGAATAGGATACCGTTTGGGATGCAGTCCCAGAGTGAGAGCCAGAGGAGAGTGCAGGCACATGATAGTAGTGCACTATAAAGAGAATAGGATACCGTTTGGAATGCAGTCCCAGAGTGAGAGCCAGAGGAGAGTGCAGGCACATGATAGTAGTGCACTTTTTTAAGGGAATGGGGGGCTATTTGGGATGCAGTCCCAGAGTACCATCCGCAGCCAGAGGAAGCACGGGCACATGATGTCACTGCTTGAGGCTTAGCTCCAATGAGCTGTTGGGCCTTTGTGGATTAATTGAATCACAAAGAGTAGTCAAATCCTAATTGATTATCTGGGATTTCTTTCTTCTCTTGATGTTGTTCTCATCGTAAAGTAAAGCTAGCCCCACGCTCACCTAACTGTGTCTGATCTGGCTGTGTGAAACGAGGGCATATTAAGTTCAGTTCGTGCAAAGCTCAACGGCGTGAACAAAGATAACAACACTACGTGGGTTTTCTATTGCACGTTTTAAGTTACCCGAAGATGCTCGAGTGCCATAAAAACACATCTATCATCATACAACATTCAACGTTTAACAGTGGAGGCTGCTGAGGGGAAGAAGGCTCATAGTAATGGCTGGAATGGAGTAAATGGAACGGCATCAACCACTCTGAAACTCTGTGTTTGATTCCATTCCATGAACTCCATTCCAGCCGTTACTATGATCCGTCCTCCCCATCAGCAGCCTCCACTGAGTTACAATCATCAGAATATTCACTGTATGTGGTGCATATTGGTATGATCATCTCGTCTGTAGTGGGTTTTGAGCCAGCAATGCCATGTTAAAGTGAGGGATGAATGAATAAATGAAATTTGGCACACCTGTTGAGAACTAAATCCCTAACTGGTCAGCAGATGGCGCTGTGATCCGCTCCCTAGTTTTCTTGCTGGAAGGATGTATAGAAATGTTGCATTCTCCCATAGGTATTCTCTAAGAAGACATGTCAGAAATTTGATTACATATCAGAAGTGCTTTCCGTTTGAATTTCCGGGAAAAAGTGTTGATGTAATTAAAAGCAATATTTTGTCTGCTGTCTTTTACAGCAAATTATGAAGGAAAGCTAAATAATTACATGGGTGCAAACAGGCTAATATTTCATTATTGATGAAAGAGAAACAGAAAAAGATGGACAGAATTAGGATTATAGATCATACAGTCTCATTCAAAGGGAAAAATGCAACATGTCTTGATTGGAGATCTATCTGTTCTATGTAGAATTAGGATTATAGATCATACAGTCTCATTCAAAGGGAAAAATGCAACATGTCCTCATTGGAGATCTATCTGTTCTATGTAGAATTAGGATTATAGATCATACAGTCTCATTCAAAGGGAAAAATGCAACATATCCTCATTGGAGATCTATCTGTTCTATGTACCGAACTGTGATGCAAAACTGAAACCTGAAGCCACTCTCTCGTCTCTTAGCAACAGTAGCTAGCTAGCTACATTAGTTTTTTGCTTAAATGTGGTGGTTTCGCGTTTTCAGTTTTGTGCGAATGCTGCTGTCTATCTAATACAGTCATCAGTACTATTCATATAGGAGTATAATACAGTCATCAGTACTATTCATATAGGATTATAATACAGTCATCAGTACTATTCATATAGGAGTATAATACAGTCATCAGTACTATTCATATAGGATTATAATACAGTCATCAGTACTATTCATATAGGATTATAATACAGTCATCAGTACTATTCATATAGGATTATAATACAGTCATCAGTACTATTCATATAGGATTATAATACAGTCATCAGTACTATTCATATAGGAGTATAATACAGTCATCAGTACTATTCATATAGGATTATAATACAGTCATCAGTACTATTCATATAGGAGTATAATACAGTCATCAGTACTATTCATATAGGAGTATAATACAGTCATCAGTACTATTCATATAGGATTATAATACAGTCATCAGTACTGTTCATATAGGAGTATAATACAGTCATCAGTACTATTCATATAGGAGTATAATACAGTCATCAGTACTATTCGTATTAACCGAACGGACCTCCTTACAACAAACAAACAAGGATATGAAACACAGATCATTCACTTTAATTTAATTGGCGATGTAATGATGAATGAATCACACCTGGCTAAATGTGGTAGCTGCATGCTGTCCGTGTTCACATCCCACTCAGTCCAATCACCAATGTCGGCTAAACTAGGCAAGTCAGTTTAAGAACAAATTCTTATTTTCAATGATGGCTTAGGAACAGTGGGGTTAACTGGTCTAGGAACAGTGGGTTAACTGGTCTAGGAACAGTGGGTTAACTGGTCTAGGAACAGTGGGTTAACTGGTCTAGGAACAGTGGGTTAACTGGTCTAGGAACAGTGGGTTAACTGGTCTAGGAACAGTGGGTTAACTGGTCTAGGAACAGTGGGTTAACTGGTCTAGGAACAGTGGGTTAACTGGTCTAGGAACAGTGGGTTAACTGGTCTAGGAACAGTGGGTTAACTGGTCTAGGAACAGTGGGTTAACTGGTCTAGGAACAGTGGATTAACTGGTCTAGGAACACCATGAAATACTGCCTTATCAGGTAGGGAGGGGACACTATGAAATACTGCCTAATCAGGTAGGGAGGGGACACCATGAAATACTGCCTAATCAGGTAGGGAGGGGACACTATGAAATACTGCCTAATCAGGTAGGGAGGGGACACCATGAAATACTGCCTAATAAGGTAGGGAGGGGACACTGTGAAATACTGCCTTATCAGGTAGGGAGAGGACACTATGAAATACTGCCTTATCAGGTAGGGAGAGGACACTATGAAATACTGCCTTATCAGGTAGGGAGGGGACACTATGAAATATTGCCTTATCAGGTAGGGAGGGGACACCATGAAATACTGCCTAATCAGGTAGGGAGAGGACACCATGAAATACTGCCTCATCAGGTAGGGAGGGGACACTATGAAATACTGCCTAATCAGGTAGGGAGGGGACACTATGAAATACTGCCTAATCAGGTAGGGAGGGGACACTATGAAATACTGCCGTATCAGGTAGGGAGGGGACACCATGAAATACTGCCTTAATCAGGTAGGGAGGGGACACTATGAAATACTGCCTTATCAGGTAGGGAGGGGACACTATGAAATACTGCCTTATCAGGTAGGGAGGGGACACTATGAAATACTGCCTTAATCAGGTAGGGAGGGGACACTATGAAATACTGCCTTATCAGGTAGGGAGGGGACACTATGAAATACTGCCTTAATCAGGTAGGGAGGGGACACTATGAAATACTGCCTTATCAGGTAGGGAGGGGACACTATGAAATACTGCCTTATCAGGTATGGAGGGGACACTATGAAATACTGCCTTATCAGGTAGGGAGGGGACACTATGAAATACTGCCTTATCAGGTAGGGAGGGGACACCATGAAATACTGCCTAATCAGGTAGGGAGGGGACACTATGAAATACTGCCTAATCAGGTAGGGAGTGGACACCATGAAATAATGCCTAATCAGGTAGGGAGGGGACACTATGAAATACTGGCTTATCAGGTAGGGAGGGGACACTATGAAATACTGCCTTATCAGGTAGGGAGGGGACACTATGAAATACTGCCTAATCAGGTAGGGAGTGGACACCATGAAATAATGCCTAATCAGGTAGGGAGGGGACACTATGAAATACTGCCTAATCAGGTAGGGAGGGGACACTATGAAATACTGCCTAATCAGGTAGGGAGGGGACACCATGAAATACTGCCTAATCAGGTAGGGAGGGGACACTATGAAATACTGCCTAATCAGGTAGGGAGGGGACACCATGAAATACTGCCTTATCAGGTAGGGAGGGGACACTATGAAATACTGCCTTATCAGGTAGGGAGGGGACACTATGAAATACTGCCTTATCAGGTATTGAGAGGACACTATGAAATACTGCCTAATCAGGTAGGGAGGGGACACTATGAAATACTGCCATATCAGGTAGGGAGGGGACACTATGAAATACTGCCTTATCAGGTAGGGAGGGGACACTATGAAATACTGCCTAATCAGGTAGGGAGGGGACACTATGAAATACTGCCTTATCAGGTAGGGAGGGGACACTATGAAATACTGCCTTATCAGGTAGGGAGGGGACACTATGAAATACTGCCTTATCAGGTAGGGAGGGGACACTATGAAATACTGCCTTAATCAGCTCTCTGCAAAGCTCTACACCAGCTGTCTCCCTGAAACAAATGGTTGTTTTTTCTTTATGTGAAGGCAGCAGTGTAAAGCAAACTCTTTGCCTCGTAAAACTGAGAGAATGACCTTCCTGTTTGAGTGCGTCACAAAGGCACCCTATTCCCTATGTGCCCTGGTCAAAAGTAGTGCACTACATTGGGAAAAGGGGGGCATTTGGGACTTCGCTTTTGTCTTCTGACTCGTGGGGTGTCAGAAGGGTGTGTGTGTGTGTGTGTGTGTGTGTGTGTGTGTGTGTGTGTGTGTGTGTGTGTGTGTGTGTGTGTGTGTGTGTGTGTGTGTGTGTGTGTGTGTGTGTGTGTGTGTGTGTGTGTGTGTGTGTGTGAAAGACTGCCTAGGCAGTGTGACCAGTGTTATGGATGGCTTATTATGGCCTAGACAACTCCAGATGAGTTTTCACTGCTTCTCTTCAACAGAAACGACCCCAGAACCGACTCCAGAACCAACCAAAGTCTGTAAATGTGCGTGCATGGTCTGGCTAGCAGCACAGCTGACTGACTGGGTGTTTGCAATCTGTACATCTCTGAGATATGTGTGTGTGTGTGTGTGTGTGTGTTTGGCCGTGTGTATCTGAGTAGATGTTTTAGATGTTTAGACTGAAATGGCAAGTACACTTCTTGGTCTGGAAAGCATCAGAAATCAATGAACACAATCGTCCAACTCTTCAACAGGGGTGGAGAAGGTACTCATCCTAACGATCTCTGCAAAAGGATCACAATCATCTGCCTGGAAATCAAACACTGCCTGTAGAGTTTGGTCCCTACTCCCTAAAGCCACACAGACCCAGGCCTCCTCAGAACTGACGAAGGACTTGATGAACGGGGAGGAATCTGCCTGGAAATCAAACACTTCCTGTAGAGTTTGGTCCCCACTCCCTAAAGCCACACAGACCCAGGCCTCCTCAGAACTGACGAAGGACTTGATGAACGGGGAGGAATCTGCCTGGAAATCAAATACTACCTGTAGAGTTTGGTCCCCACTCCCTAAAGCCACACAGACCCAGGCCTCCTCAGAACTGACGAAAGACGTGATGAGGAACCTAATAAAAGGATGTGTGGTCTTTGTGTACATCCCAAATTTCCATCAATCACACACACCGAGACAATGTGATGAATACCGCAATGTTCCTCCCCCTCTCAACGCAGTCTCAGACGAAAACAAGGACTGTCATCGGGCCGTTTGTTCAATGGTCTTGGTGCTAAATGTTCTGCGTCAGTGAGGGAGGAATCTGTCTGGAAATCAAACACTGCCTGTAGAGTTTGGTCACCACTCCCTAAAGCCACACAGACCCAGGCCTCCTCAGAACTGACGAAGGACTTGATGAACGGGGGAATCTGCCTGGAAATCAAATACTTCCTGTAGAGTTTGGTCACCACTCCCTAAAGCCACACAGACCCTCCTCAGAACTGACAAAGGACTTGATGAACGGGTCTCCTTTCTTCAGTCCAGTACAACATGTCATCTAAATGTGAAGTTATGAACTAAAACCCAGTGATCTGAGTTATCGTGGTCCTTCTGTAGCTCAGTTGGTAGAGCATGGCGCTTGTAACGCCAGGGTAGTGGGTTCGATCCCGGGACCACCCATACGTAGAATGTATGCACACATGACTGTAAGTCGCTTTGGATAAAAGCGTCTGCTAAATGGCATATATATAATATATATATATGTAAACAGACCAACAAAATCATAGAGATCCTGTTAAATTAATATTATTATTACTATTATAATTATTATAATTATTATTGTTATTATTATTACTATTGTTACTATAATTATTATTGTTATTATTATTACTATTGTTATTATAATTATTATTGTTATTATTATTACTATTGTTATTATAATTATTATTGTTATTATTATTACTATTGTTATTATTATTGTTATTATTATTACTATTGTTATTATTATTATTATTGTTGTTATTATTACTATTGTTATTATTATTACTATTGTTATTATTATTGTTATTATTATTACTATTGTTATTATTATTATTGTTGTTATTGTTACTATTGTTATTATTATTACTATTGCTATTATTATTATTATTATTATTACTATTGTTATTATTATTGTTGTTAGTATTATTACTATTATTATTATTATTACTATTATTACTATTGTTATTATTATTACTATTGTTATTATTATTATTGTTGTTAGTATTATTACTATTAGTATTGTTATTATTATTACTATTATTATTATTGTTATTATTATTACTATTGTTATTATTATTACTATTATTATTATTGTTATTATTGTTATTATTACTATTATTATTACTATTATTATTATTATTACTATTATTATTATTGTTATTATTATTACTATTATTATTATTGTTATTATTATTACTATTATTATTATTGTTATTATTATTATTATTACTATTATTATTATTGTTATTATTATTACTATTGTTATTATTATTGTTATTATTATTACTATTGTTGTTAGTATTATTACTATTATAATAATAATAATTATAATAGTAAGTATTATTGTTATTATTGTCATTATTATTAGTAGTAGTGTTATTATTATTACTATTGTTGTTATTATCATTGTCATTGTTGTTATTACCCATACGTAGAATGTATGCACACATGACTGTAAGTCGCTTTGGATAAAAGCGTCAGCTAAATGGCATATATTATTATTATTATATTATTATTATTATTATTATTGTTATTATTGTTATTATTATTAGTATTAGTATCATTATTATTAGTAGTAGTATTATTATTATTACTATTGTTGTTATCATTATTGTTATTATCATTATTGTTATTATTAGTATTATTATTGTTAGTATTGGTATTATTATTGTTATTGTTATTATTATTATTATCATTACTATTATCATTGTTGTTGTTATTATTGTTATTGTTGTTATTATTATAATAATATTGCATTCTAATCCCAGAATGGTTGTGATACAACAGTGGCTTTCATGACGCCAACAATGGTTGACTGGCACACACAAATGGTTGACTGGCACACACAAATGGTTGACTGGCACACACAAATGGTTGACTGGCACACACAAATGGTTGACTGGCACACACAAATGGTTGACTGGCACACACAAATGGTTGACTGGCACACACAAATGGTTGACTGGCACACACAAATGGTTGACTGGCACACACAAATGCACCAATATCCACTTCTAAGGTCTCCGGATGCCTTTGCGTCTTCGGCAGAGTAGTTTGTATTTTCATCCAAGGATGTCAGGAGGTCAAGAGGTCAGGCAGGATTATCTTTTCAGATCGACGACTCGGATTTGCACAATAGAGGAAGTGATTCACTTCGCTGAGTTAAGGGGTTGCTGAGTTTCTTCTGACTTCGTCCACTTGGTATTGTAGGAATGTGAGATCAAAGGAGAAGTCTATACGATCCATTCCAGGGATACCCAATTCCATTTCCCGGAGGACCGAAACACTCCTGGTTTTCATCCTCGTCCTCTAAAAGGAGATACTAGTTCAGACCTGGGACGCCAGGCGAGTGGAATTGAACCCCCCCCACCTTAGGGACCAGTATGGCCGTTAACATCCCAGAGATTGTGTTCAGTATCAGAATTGTTAGAATGGACATTCCCCTGCCGAGGCTTGATCTGCTCTGATGTTATTTCTATGGTCAGTGTTACAAGAAGCAGAGGACTGGTTTTGTTATTCACATATTCATCCCAACATACCATGCTGTGTAACCTAAAACACTATGGTTTCATCCCAACATACCATGCTGTATAACCTAAAACACTATGGTTTCATCCCAACATACCATGCTGTATAACCTAAAACACTATGGTTTCATCCCAACATACCATGCTGTATAACCTAAAACACTATGGTTTCATCCCAACATACCATGCTGTATAACCTGAAACACTATGGTTTCATCACAACATACCATGCTGTATAACCTAAAACACTATGGTTTCATCCCAACATACCATGCTGTATAACCTAAAACACTATGGTTTCATCCCAACATACCATGCTGTATAACCTGAAACACTATGGTTTCATCCCAACATACCATGCTGTGTAACCTAAAACACTATGGTTTCATCCCAACATACCATGCTGTGTAACCTAAAACACTATGGTTTCATCCCAACATACCATGCTGTATAACCTAAAACACTATGGTTTCATCCCAACATACCATGCTGTATAACCTGAAACACTATGGTTTCATCCCAACATACCATGCTGTGTAACCTAAAACACTATGGTTTCATCCCAACATACCATGCTGTATAACCTAAAACACTATGGTTTCATCCCAACATACCATGCTGTATAACCTGAAACACTATGGTTTCATCCCAACATACCATGCTGTATAACCTAAAACACTATGGTTTCATCCCAACATACCATGCTGTGTAACCTAAAACACTATGGTTTCATCCCAACATACCATGCTGTATAACCTAAAACACTATGGTTTCATCCCAACATACCATGCTGTATAACCTGAAACACTATGGTTTCATCCCAACATACCATGCTGTATAACCTAAAACACTATGGTTTCATCCCAACATACCATGCTGTATAACCTGAAACACTATGGTTTCATCCCAACATACCATGCTGTATAACCTGAAACACTATGGTTTCATCACAACATACCATGCTGTATAACCTAAAACACTATGGTTTCATCCCAACATACCATGCTGTATAACCTAAAACACTATGGTTTCATCCCAACATACCATGCTGTATAACCTGAAACACTATGGTTTCATCCCAACATACCATGCTGTATAACCTAAAACACTATGGTTTCATCCCAACATACCATGCTGTATAACCTGAAACACTATGGTTTCATCCCAACATACCATGCTGTATAACCTAAAACACTATGGTACTTTACTGCAGGGCTGTATACTTTAGGGCAGGGCTGTATACTTTACTGCAGGGCTGTATACTTTAGGGCAGGGCTGTATACTTTACTGCGGGCTGTTTACTTTACTGCAGGGCTGTGTACTTTACTGCAGGGCTGTATACTTTACTGCAGGGCTGTATACTTTACTGCAGGGCTGTGTAGAAGCAGGGTTATATACTTTACTGCAGGGCTGTGTACTTTACTGCAGGGCTGTGTAGAAGCAGGGCTGTGTACTTTACTGCAGGGCTGTGTATTTTACTGCAGGGCTGTATACTTTACTGCAGGGCTGTGTAGAAGCAGGGTTGTATACTTTACTGCAGGGCTGTATACTTTACTGCAGGGCTGTGTACTTTACTGCAGGGCTGTGTACTTTACTGCAGGGCTGTGTAGAAGCAGGGTTGTATACTTTACTGCAGGGCTGTATACTTTACTGCAGGGCTGTGTACTTTACTGCAGGGCTGTGTATTTTACTGCAGGGCTGTATACTTTACTGCAGGGCTGTGTAGAAGCAGGGTTGTATACTTTACTGCAGGGCTGTGTACTTTACTGCAGGGCTGTGTACTTTACTACAGGGCTGTGTAGAAGCAGGGCTGTGTACTTTACTGCAGGGCTGTGTAGAAGCAGGGTTGTATACTTTACTGCAGGGCTGTATACTTTACTGCAGGGATGTATACTTTACTGCAGGGCTGTATACTTTACTGCAGGGCTGTATACTTTACTGCAGGGCTGTATACTTTACTGCAGGGCTGTATACTTTACTGCAGGGATGTATACTTTACTGCAGGGCTGTGTAGAAGCAGGGTTGTATACTTTACTGCAGGGCTGTATACTTTACTGCAGGGCTGTGTAGAAGCAGGGCTGTACACTTTACTGCAGAGCTGTATACTTTACTGCAGGGCTGTGTAGAAGCAGGGCTGTATACTTTACTGCAGGGCTGTATACTTTACTGCAGGGCTGTATACTTTACTGCAGGGCTGTATACTTTACTGCAGGGATGTATACTTTACTGCAGGGCTGTGTAGAAGCAGGGTTGTATACTTTACTGCAGGGCTGTATACTTTACTGCAGGGCTGTATACTTTACTGCAGGGCTGTATACTTTACTGCAGGGCTGTGTAGAAGCAGGGTTGTATACTTTACTGCAGGGCTGTATACTTTACTGCAGGGCTGTATACTTTACTGCAGGGATGTATACTTTACTGCAGGGCTGTATACTTTACTGCAGGGCTGTATACTTTACTGCAGAGCTGTATACTTTACTGCAGGGCTGTATACTTTACTGCAGGGCTGTGTGGAAGCAGGGTTGTATACTTTACTGCAGGGCTGTGTACTTTACTGCAGGGCTGTGTACTTTACTGCAGGGCTGTGTACTTTACTGCAGGGCTGTATACTTTACTGCAGGGCTGTGTACTTTACTGCAGGGCTGTGTAGAAGCAGGGTTGTATACTTTACTGCAGGGCTGTGTACTTTACTGCAGGGCTGTATACTTTACTGTAGGGCTGTATACTTTACTGCAGGGTTGTATACTTTACTGCAGGGCTGTGTACTTTACTGCAGGGCTGTATACTTTACTGCAGGGCTGTATCATTTACTGCAGGGCTGTATACTTTACTG
>NC_068434.1:5494307-5559307 GCF_023373465.1 Oncorhynchus keta
TGTAACCTGAGTATCTGATTCTGTCTGGACCTAAAAAGAGTATAACATGTTGCCACTGTAACATTTGATTGATTGACGAAGCAAGCTTCCTTAAATAAAACTATTATAAAATAATTAGCCAATCACTGTTGAGCTGAACTCAACTGTGGCTTGTCGTGGTGCAGCAAAACACCCCCAGGGAGGCCAGTCTGCATTTGGCTTCAGGCCAATCAAATCACTCCTAAGCAAAACGTAACTTTCAGAAAAACTTGAACGTTTCTGGTCTGCTCATGTTGATGTCCTGCTAGCTTGCTAAATTGGCCTTTTACTAAGCTATGGATGGAGATTGGGATTTGGACTTGTGGTTTTGACTTAATTCTCTGTACAGGCCAATGATTATGATGGCGATTCTGATCTAACCCTAAATTAATATGTTGTGCCATTGGCCTGAGTGGATTGATATTCAATACGTAGCCTAATAGACTCACGTTAGCTAGCTAGCTAGCTAATTTAGTTGCGTCATTGTTGCCCATGTGAGGAAGCTAGGCTAGTTAGCATTTTAGCTAGGTAGGCTATGACAACAACGACTAAAAGTGTACTGTATGACAGAGCTATAGACAGTTTTGCCAACATGAAAGAGAGGAGGATGGCATTGACATTCAACTAGTCTACAGCGTGCCCACATACAGAAATCAGTACCATGGATGGACAGCCACGTGATATTTAGCAACATGGTCCTTCTGTAGCTCAGTTGGTAGAGCATGGCGCTTGTAACCCCAGGGTAGTGGGTTCGATTCCCAGGACCACCCATACGTAGAATGTATGCACACATGACTGTAAGTCGCTTTGGATAAAGCGTCAGCTAAATGGCATATAGTAGTATAGTAGTATAGTAACATCGATTGAACTAAGTAGTTTTTGTCATCTTTAAGTTTGTTTTCAGTGTGTTAAACTAAGCATATATAACCTTGTTGATTTGATGGTGTTTTAAGTGTAAATGTTGCTGGAATAGCAGAGGCTCCTGTTGTCTTTATTCTGACTTGCAGTAACTCTGTGGTTCTAAATCACGAGTTGTTTAGTAAACTGTTGAAAACTGTTGAAAACATAAACTTGCTTGACGCGCTGCAGGTCCTATAACTGTTGAAAACACGAACTTGCTTAACCACCCTGCAGGTCCTATAACTGTTGAAAACATTAACTTGCTTAACCACCCTGCAGGTCCTATAACTGTTGAAAACATGAACTTGCTTGACCACCCTGCAGGTCCTATAACTGTTGAAAACATGAACTTGCTTGACCGCGCTGCAGGTGATTCATACAATATTTGCTTTGTGGACGTCACCAGACAGATGTCGCCCTCCGGTTTTGTGATGAAACAAAACGTATTGTGTAGTTGAATATAGTCCTCCTCTGTGCGACTTGTCTTTTTGTTGTCACGGGCCTTATTGTATATCACGCTGGCATCTGAACCAATGGGTTGTAAGAGCAAACGACACAAATATCACCACCAAAAATGTTTTTTTTCCTGGCTCGGCTCAGTGATTTTACCCCACGCTCCGCTACTTTTCACACATACAGTATTGCCACTGGTAATGCAGTGAGGAAGGTAATGCAGCGAGGAAGGTAAGCAGTGAGGAAGGTAAGCAGTGAGGAAGGTAATGCAGTGAGGAAGGTAAAGCAGTGAGGAAGGTAATGCAGTGAGGAAGGTAAGCAGCGAGGAAGGTAAGCAGTGAGGAAGGTAATGCAGCGAGGAAGGTAAGCAGTGAGGAAGGTAAGCAGTGAGGAAGGTAATGTAGTGAGGAAGGTAATGCAGCGAGGAAGGTAAGCAGTGAGGAAGGTAAGCAGTGAGGAAGGTAATGCAGCGAGGAAGGTAATGCAGTGAGGAAGATAATGCAGTGAGGAATGTAATGCAGTGAGGAAGGTAATGCAGCGAGGAAGGTAAGCAGCGAGGAAGGTAAGCAGTGAGGAAGATAAGCAGCGAGGAAGGTAAGCAGTGAGGAAGGTAATGCAGCGAGGAAGGTAAGCAGTGAGGAAGGTAAGCAGTGAGGAAGGTAATGCAGCGAGGAAGGTAATGCAGTGATGAATGTAATGTAGCGAGGAAGGTAATGCAGTGAGGAAGGTAATGCAGTGAGGAAGGTAAGCAGTGAGGAAGGTAATGTAGTGAGGAAGGTAAGCAGCGGGGAAGATAATGCAGAGAGGAAGGTATACGCAGCGAGGAAGGTAATGTAGCGATGAAGGTAATGCAGCGATGAAGGTAATTCAGTGAGGAAGGTAATGCAGCGAGGAAGGTAAGCAGTGTGGAAGGTAATGCAGCGAGGAATGTAATGCAGCGAGGAAGGTAATGTAGCGAGGAAGGTAATGCAGTGAGGAAGGTAATGCAGTAAGGAAGGTAATGTAGTGAGGAAGGTAAGCAGTGAGGAAGGTAAGCAGTGAGGAAGGTAATGCAGTGAGGAAGGTAATGCAGTGAGGAAGGTAAGCAGTGAGGAAGGTAATGCAGTGAGGAAGGTAAGCAGTGAGGAAGGTAATGCAGTGAGGAAGGTAATGCAGCGAGGAAGGTAATGCAGTGAGGAAGGTAATGCAGCGAGGAAGGTAATGCAGTGAGGAAGGTAATGCAGTGAGGAAGGTAAGCAGTGAGGAAGGTAAGCATGATATACAAAGGGTTGATAAAACGAAACAAAATAGATCCAATATTTCTGCAACGGTCCTGTTATTAACTATAAATAATCTTCAATCCCAACATCCTGTTATTAACTATAAATAATCTTCAATCCCAACATCCTGTTATTTCAAACCTCTCTAAGTCTCAGCAGCCATCATTCTCAGGTCAGGAGTTCAGGGTTGAGCTTTCAGGTTAAAGTTTGTTCAACATTTACTTAACGTTACGACTTCAGGAACACTGTAGGTATCTATACTAGATCTCTTGTTTAGAATGTATATTTCCATCAAGCAATTTCCTGAGAGGAAAATCTGTATTTTCTGTATTCCGTATCCAGCCGTTTAGCCCAGAGAGGAGGTCTCCGTATCCAGCCGTTTAGCCCAGAGAGGAGTCTCCGTATCCAGCCATTTAGCCCAGAGAGGGAGTCTCCGTATCCAGCCGTTTAGCCCAGAGAGGGAGTCTCCGTATCCAGCCGTTTAGCCCAGAGAGGGAGTCTCCGTATCCAGCCGTTTAGCCCAGAGAGGGAGTCTCCGTATCCGTTTAGCCCAGAGAGGGAGTCTCCGTATCCAGCCGTTTAGCCCAGAGAGGGAGTCTCCGTATCCAGCCATTTAGCCCAGAGAGGAGGTCTCCGTATCCAGCCATTTAGCCCAGAGAGGGAGTCTCCGTATCCAGCCGTTTAGCCCAGAGAGGGAGTCTCCGTATCCAGCCGTTTAGCCCAGAGAGGAGGTCTCCGTATCCAGCCGTTTAGCCCAGAGAGGGAGTCTCCGTATCCAGCCGTTTAGCCCAGAGAGGGAGTCTCCGTATCCAGCCATTTAGCCCAGAGAGGAGGTCTCCGTATCCAGCCATTTAGCCCAGAGAGGAGGTCTCCGTATCCAGCCATTTAGCCCAGAGAGGGAGTCTCCGTATCCAGCCATTTAGCCCAGAGAGGAGGTCTCCGTATCCAGCCATTTAGCCCAGAGAGGAGGTCTCCGTATCCAGCCATTTAGCCCAGAGAGGAGGTCTCCGTATCCAGCCGTTTAGCCCAGAGAGGAGGTCTCCGTATCCAGCCATTTAGCCCAGAGATGAGGTCTCCGTATCCAGCCATTTAGCCCAGAGAGGAGGTCTCCGTATCCAGCCATTTAGCCCAGAGAGGAGGTCTCCGTATCCAGCCGTTTAGCCCAGAGAGGAGTCTCCGTATCCAGCCGTTTAGCCCAGAGAGGAGTCTCCGTATCCAGCCGTTTAGCCCAGAGAGGAGGTCTCCGTATCCAGCCATTTAGCCCAGAGAGGAGGTCTCCGTATCCAGCCGTTTAGCCCAGAGAGGGAGTCTCCGTATCCAGCCGTTTAGCCCAGAGAGGGGGTCTCCGTATCCAGCCATTTAGCCCAGAGAGGAGGTCTCCGTATCCAGCCATTTAGCCCAGAGAGGAGGTCTCCGTATCCAGCCATTTAGCCCAGAGAGGAGGTCTCCGTATCCAGCCATTTAGCCCAGAGAGGAGGTCTCCGTATCCAGCCATTTAGCCCAGAGAGGGAGTCTCCGTATCCAGCCGTTTAGCCCAGAGAGGGAGTCTCCGTATCCAGCCGTTTAGCCCAGAGAGGGAGTCTCCGTATCCAGCCATTTAGCCCAGAGAGGGAGTCTCCGTATCCAGCCGTTTAGCCCAGAGAGGGAGTCTCCGTATCCAGCCATTTAGCCCAGAGAGGGAGTCTCCGTATCCAGCCGTTTAGCGCAGAGAGGAGGTCTCCGTATCCAGCCGTTTAGCCCAGAGAGGAGGTCTCCGTATCCAGCCGCTTAGCGCAGAGAGGAGGTCTCCGTATCCAGCCATTTAGCCCAGAGAGGGAGTCTCCGTATCCAGCCGTTTAGCCCAGAGATGAGGTCTCCGTATCCAGCCATTTAGCCCAGAGAGGAGGTCTCCGTATCCAGCCGTTTAGCCCAGAGAGGAGGTCTCCGTATCCGTTTAGCCCAGAGAGGGAGTCTCCGTATCCGTTTAGCCCAGAGGAGGTCTCCGTATCCAGCCATTTAGCCCAGAGAGGAGGTCTCCGTATCCAGCCGTTTAGCCCAGAGAGGGAGTCTCCGTATCCGTTTAGCCCAGAGAGCAGGTCTCCGTATCCAGCCATTTAGCCCAGAGAGGGAGTCTCCGTATCCAGCCATTTAGCCCAGAGAGGGAGTCTCCGTATCCAGCCATTTAGCCCAGAGAGGAGGTCTCCGTATCCAGCCGTTTAGCCCAGAGAGGAGGTCTCCGTATCCAGCCGTTTAGCCCAGAGAGGAGTCTCCGTATCCAGCCGTTTAGCGCAGAGAGGAGGTCTCCGTATCCAGCCGTTTAAGCGCAGAGAGGAGGTCTCCGTATCCAGCCGTTTAGCCCAGAGAGGAGGTCTCCGTATCCAGCCGCTTAGCGCAGAGAGGAGGTCTCCGTATCCAGCCATTTAGCCCAGAGAGGGAGTCTCCGTATCCAGCCGTTTAGCCCAGAGAGGAGGTCTCCGTATCCAACCATTTAGCCCAGAGAGGAGGTCTCCGTATCCAGCCGTTTAGCCCAGAGAGGGAGTCTCCGTATCCGTTTAGCCCAGAGAGGAGTCTCCGTATCCGTTTAGCCCAGAGAGGAGGTCTCCGTATCCAGCCATTTAGCCCAGAGAGGAGGTCTCCGTATCCAGCCGTTTAGCCCAGAGAGGGAGTCTCCGTATCCGTTTAGCCCAGAGAGGGGGTCTCCGTATCCGTTTAGCCCAGAGAGGGAGTCTCCGTATCCGTTTAGCCCAGAGAGAAGGTCTCCGTATCCAGCCATTTAGCCCAGAGAGGGAGTCTCCGTATCCAGCCATTTAGCCCAGAGAGGAGGTCTCCGTATCCAGCCATTTAGCCCAGAGGGAGTCTCCGTTACAGAACTCATGGTTTTGGAATACTCTCAGCAATTATGTCTCAGAATAGGAGGGAGACATAAATCAATTTCACCTCTTTTAAAAGACCACATTCTCTCCATGCACATCGTGTGTGTGTGTGTGTGTGTGTGTGTGTGTGTGTGTGTGTGTGTGTGTGTGTGTGTGTGTGTGTGTGTGTGTGTGTGTGTGTGTGTGTAAGAGAGGCGAGAGAGTCGGAGTGGAACAGTGTTGACCACAGGAGATGAGCTGATTGGAACAGTGTTGACCACAGGAGATGAGCTGATTGGAACAGTGTTGACCACAGGAGATGAGCAGAGGGGGAACAGTGTTGACCACAGGAGATGAGCAGAGGGGAACAGTGTTGACCACAGGAGATGAGCAGAGTGGAACAGTGTTGACCACAGGAGATGAGCAGAGTGGAACAGTGTTGACCACAGGAGATGAGCAGAGTGGAACAGTGTTGACCACAGGAGATGAGCTGAGGGGAACAGAGTTGACCACAGGAGATGAGCTGAGGGGGGAACAGTGTTGACCACAGGAGATGAGCTGAGGGGGAACAGTGTTGACCACAGGAGATGAGCAGAGGGGGAACAGTGTTGACCACAGGAGATGAGCTGAGGGGAACAGTGTTGACCACAGGAGGGGGAACAGTGTTGACCACAGGAGATGAGCAGAGTGGAACAGTGTTGACCACAGGAGATGAGCTGAGGGGGAACAGTGTTGACCACAGGAGATGAACTGAGGGGAACAGTGTTGACCACAGGAGATGAGCTGATTGGAACAGTGTTGACCACAGGAGATGAGCAGAGGGGGAACAGTGTTGACCACAGGAGGGGAACAGTGTTGACCACAGGAGATGAACTGAGGGGAACAGTGTTGACCACAGGAGATGAGCAGAGTGGAACAGTGTTGACCACAGGAGATGAGCTGATTGGAACAGTGTTGACCACAGGAGATGAGCTGATTGGAACAGTGTTGACCACAGGAGGGGAACAGTGTTGACCACAGGAGGGGGAACAGTGTTGACCACAGGAGATGAACTGAGGGGAACAGTGTTGACCACAGGAGATGAGCAGAGTGGAACAGTGTTGACCACAGGAGATGAGCTGAGGGGGAACAGTGTTGACCACAGGAGGGGGAACAGTGTTGACCACAGGAGATGAGCAGAGTGGAACAGTGTTGACCACAGGAGATGAGCAGAGGGGAACAGTGTTGACCACAGGAGGGGAACAGTGTTGACCACAGGAGGGGGAACAGTGTTGACCACAGGAGATGAGCTGAATGGAACAGTGTTGACCACAGGAGATGAGCTGAGGGGGAACAGTGTTGACCACAGGAGATGAACTGAGGGGGAACAGTGTTGACCACAGGAGGGGAACAGTGTTGACCACAGGAGGGGGAACAGTGTTGACCACAGGAGATGAGCTGAATGGAACAGTGTTGACCACAGGAGATGAGCTGAGGGGAAACAGTGTTGACCACAGGAGATGAGCAGAGTGGAACAGTGTTGACCACAGGAGATGAGCAGAGTGGAACAGTGTTGACCACAGGAGATGAGCAGAGTGGAACAGTGTTGACCACAGGAGATGAGCAGAGTGGAACAGTGTTGACCACAGGAGATGAGCTGAGGGGAACAGTGTTGACCACAGGAGATGAGCAGAGTGGAACAGTGTTGACCACAGGAGATGAGCAGAGGGGGAACAGTGTTGACCACAGGAGATGAGTAGAGTGGAACAGTGTTGACCACAGGAGATGAGCAGAGTGGAACAGTGTTGACCACAGGAGATGAGCTGAGTGGAACAGTGTTGACCACAGGAGGGGGAACAGTGTTGACCACAGGAGGGGGAACAGTGTTGACCACAGGAGGGAACAGTGTTGACCACAGGAGGGGGAACAGTGTTGACCACAGGAGATGAGCAGAGTGGAACAGTGTTGACCACAGGAGATGAGCTGAGGGGGGAACAGTGTTGACCACAGGAGATGAGCAGAGTGGAACAGTGTTGACCACAGGAGATGAGCTGAGGGGGAACAGTGTTGACCACAGGAGATGAGCAGAGTGGAACAGTGTTGACCACAGGAGATGAGCAGAGGGGAACAGTGTTGACCACAGGAGATGAGTAGAGTGGAACAGTGTTGACCACAGGAGATGAGCAGAGTGGAACAGTGTTGACCACAGGAGATGAGCAGAGTGGAACAGTGTTGACCACAGGAGGGGGAACAGTGTTGACCACAGGAGATGAGCAGAGGGGGAACAGTGTTGACCACAGGAGATGAGCAGAGTGGAACAGTGTTGACCACAGGAGATGAGCAGAGTGGAACAGTGTTGACCACAGGAGATGAGCAGAGTGGAACAGTGTTGACCACAGGAGATGAGCAGAGTGGAACAGTGTTGACCACAGGAGGGGAACAGTGTTGACCACAGGAGATGAGCAGAGGGGGAACAGTGTTGACCACAGGAGATGAGCAGAGGGGAACAGTGTTGACCACAGGAGATGAGCAGAGGGGGAACAGTGTTGACCACAGGAGATGAGCAGAGTGGAACAGTGTTGACCACAGGAGATGAGCAGAGTGGAACAGTGTTGACCACAGGAGGGGGAACAGTGTTGACCACAGGAGATGAGCAGAGTGGAACAATGTTGACCACAGGAGATGAGCTGAGGGGGAACAGTGTTGACCACAGGAGATGAGCTGAGGGGGAACAGTGTTGACCACAGGAGATGAGCTGAGGGGGAACAGTGTTGACCACAGGAGATGAGCTGAGGGGGAACAGTGTTGACCACAGGAGATGAGCAGAGGGGGAACAGTGTTGACCACAGGAGATGAGCTGAGGGGGAACAGTGTTGACCACAGGAGATGAGCTGAGGGGGAACAGTGTTGACCACAGGAGATGAGCTGAGGGGGAACAGTGTTGACCACAGGAGGGGGAACAGTGTTGACCACAGGAGATGAGCTGAGTGGAACAGTAGAGTGTTCACTGAGCTGAGAGATGTCGTGTATTCTTTGAATTCATTTCAAAGGAGTGGTTGGTTGTTTTGGCACTCTCCGTTTCTCTCTTCCTCTCTCTCTGAGTGGATGGACTGAGTTCTCCCATGATGCCATAGCCATGCCTCACAGCAGTGATGTGACAAAGGAACACGGATGGATGGTGGCACGGTGCTGGCCTGGCTTCAGAGTGCCGAGCAGAGTGAGAAGTCTCAGTTCCAAATGACTTGGTTGGGGATGAGAGGAGGTAGAGAGGTTGGGATGAGAGGAGGTTGGGATGGGGGGGATGAGAGGAGGTACAGAGGTTGGGATGAGAGGAGGTTGGGATGGGGGATGAGAGGAGGTTTGGATGGGGGATGAGAGGAGGTTGGGATGGGGGATGAGAGGAGGTTGGGATGGGGGATGAGAGGAGGTTGGGATGGGGGATGAGAGGAGGTTGGGATGGGGGATGAGAGGAGGTTGGGATGGGGGATGAGAGGAGGTTGGGATGGGGATGAGAGGAGGTTGGGATGGGGGAATGAGGGGAGGTTGGGATGGGGGATGAGAGGAGGTTGGGATGGGGGATGAGAGGAGGTTGGGATGGGGGATGAGAGGAGGTTGGGATGGGGGATGAGAGGAGGTTGGGATGGGGGATGAGAGGAGGTTGGGATGGGGGATGAGAGGAGGTTGGGATGGGGGATGAGAGGAGGAGGTTGGGATGGGGGGATGAGAGGAGGTTGGGATGGGGGATGAGAGGAGGTTGGGATGGGGGAATGAGAGGAGGTTGGGATGGGGGATGAGAGGAGGTTGGGATGGGGATGAGAGGAGGTTGGGATGGGGGATGAGAGGAGGTTGGGATGGGGGGGATGAGAGGAGGTTGGGATGGGGGATGAGAGGAGGTTGGGATGGGGGGATGAGAGGAGGTTGGGATGGGGGATGAGAGGAGGTTGGGATGGGGGATGAGAGGAGGTTGGGATGGGGGGATGAGAGGGAGGTTGGGATGGAGGGATGAGAGGAGGTTGGGATGGGGATGAGAGGAGGTTGGGATGGGGGATGAGAGGAGGTTGGGATGGGGGATGAGAGGAGGTTGGGATGGGGGGGATGAGAGGAGGTTGGGATGGGGGATGAGAGGAGGTTGGGATGGGGATGAGAGGAGGTTGGGATGGGGGGATGAGAGGAGGTTGGGATGGAGGGATGAGAGGAGGTTGGGATGGGGATGAGAGGAGGTTGGGATGGGGGTATGAGAGGAGGTTGGGATGGGGGATGAGAGGAGGTTGGGATGGGGGGATGAGAGGAGGTAGGGATGGGGGGATGAGAGGAGGTTGGGATGGGGGGGTGAGAGGAGGTTGGGATGGGGGGGTGAGGGGAGGTTGGGATGGGGGATGAGGGGAGGTTGGGATGGGGGTGAGAGGAGGTTGGGATGGGGGATGAGAGGAGGTTGGGATGGAGGAGGTTGGGATGGGGGATGAGAGGAGGTTGGGATGGGGGGTGAGAGGAGGTTGGGATGGGGGATGAGAGGAGGTTGGGATGGGGGATGAGAGGAGGTTGGGATGGGGGATGAGAGGAGGTTGGGATGGGGGGATGAGAGGAGGTTGGGATGGGGGATGAGAGGAGGTTGGGATGGGGGATGAGAGGAGGTAGGTGATGGGGGATGAGAGGAGGTAGAGAGGTTGGGATGAGAGGAGGTTGGGATGGGGGATGAGAGGAGGTAGGGATGGGGGATGAGAGGAGGTTGGGATGGGGGATGAGAGGAGGTTGGGATGGGGGATGAGAGGAGGTTGGGATGGGGGGATGAGAGGAGGTTGGGATGGGGGATGAGAGGAGGTTGGGATGGGGGATGAGAGGAGATAGAGAGGTTGGGATGGGGGGGATGAGATGAGGTTGGGATGGGGGATGAGAGGAGGTTGGGATGGGGGATGAGAGGAGGTTGGGATGGAGGGATGAGAGGAGGTTGGGATGGGGATGAGAGGAGGTTGGGATGGGGGGATGAGAGGAGGTTGGGATGGGGGATGAGAGGAGGTTGGGATGGGGGATGAGAGGAGGTAGGTGATGGGGGGATGAGAGGAGGTAGAGAGGTTGGGATGAGAGGAGGTTGGGATGGGGGATGAGAGGAGGTAGAGAGGTTGGGATGGGGGGATGAGAGGAGGTTGGGATGGGGGATGAGAGGAGGTAGAGAGGTTGGGATGGGGGGGATGAGAGGAGGTAGAGAGGTTGGGATGGGGGGGATGAGAGGAGGTTGGGATGGGGGGGGATGAGAGGAGGTTGGGATGGGGGATGAGAGGAGGTTGGGATTGGGGGATGAGAGGAGCTAGGGATGGGGATGAGAGGAGGTTGGGATGGGGGGGATGAGAGGAGGTTGGGATGGGGGGGATGAGAGGAGGTAGAGAGGTTGGGATGGGGGGGATGAGAGGAGGTAGAGAGGTTGGGATGACGTAGACAGGGTGCCCAGCTGGTCAGCTGTGATTATGTCAACAGGTTAGAGGTTGGTAGTAAAAGGCAGCACAGCGGTGACCACATTGTGTTGTTTTCTGTAAATGTAAATGTTTTCTCTTGCATAGTTCCAGTGATGTACCACTGAGTGACTGACAATAGCGTGTCTCTACTGCTGGGACACTTGACTAGTCAGCTGGCACAACGGGACATCTCTGGGTGGATGGGGAACACGCACAAACAGCTGACTCTAAGGCAAAGGATGTTTGACCACTGTCTGGTGTAGAAGTCCCTGGGGCCCTGTTGTTAATGCTTATTTTAATGTACACTGGGTGGACAAAACATTAGGAACACCTGCTCTTTCCATGACATAGACTGACCAGGTGAAAGCTATGATCCCTTATTGATGTCACCTGTTAAATCCACTTCAATCAGTGTAGATGAAGGGGAGGAGACATGTAGATGAAGGGGAGGAGACATGTAGATGAAGGGGAGGAGACAGGTTAAAGAAGATTGTTTAAGCCTTGAGACAATTGAGACTTGCATTGTGTATATGTGTCATTCAGAGGGTGAATGGGCAAGACAAAATGATTTAAGTGCCTTTGAACGGGGTGTGGTAGTAGGTGTCAGGCCGCACCGGTTTGAATATGTCAAGAACTGCAACGCTGCTGGGTTTTTCACGCTCAACAGTTTCCTGTGTGAATCAAGAATGGTCCACCACCCAAGGACATCCAGCCAACGGCAGGCCAGTGGTCGAAAAACGGGTCGTTGATGAGCGGACAAAAGGAGGCTGAGACTAATTTGTGCGGAGCAACAGCGGGATTCAGTTAGTCAACTGACACCGTCCTCATGATCAGTGATGCCCCACGATGTGAGATCTTGCATGGAGGGTGATTGACCGTTATGTTGAACTTCTTCCATTTTCTAATAATTGCGTTGTTGCATTGTTGACTTCTCACCAAGCTGCTTTCCTATTGTCCTGTAGCCCATCCCAGCCTTGTGCAGGTCTACAATTTTATCCCTGATGTCCTTACACAGCTCTCTGATCTTGGCCATTGTGGAGAGGTTGGAGTCTGTTTGATTGAGTGTGTGGACAGGTGTCTTTTATACAGGTAACGAGTTCAAACAGGTGCAGTTAATACAGGTAATGAGTGGAGAACAGGAGGGCTTCTAAAATAAAAACAAACTAGGTCTGTGAGAGCAGGAATTCTTACTGGTTGGTAGGTGATCAAATACTTATGTCATGCAATAAAATGCAAATAATTACTTAAAAATCATACAATGTGATTTTCGGGATTTTTGTTTTAGATTCCGTCTCTCGCAGTTGAAGTGTACCTATGATAAAAATTACAGACCTCTACATGCTTTGTAAGTAGGAAAACCTGCAAAATCGGCAGTGTATCAAATACTTGTTGTCCCCACTGTATATACACACACACACACACACACACACACACACACACACACACACACACACACACACACACACACACACACACACACACACACACACACACACACACACACACACACAAACGCTAAAAAGGTAATGACCACTTAGAATAATTAATCATCTGTATGTCTCATCAATAAACACTCAGAGCGTTAACCCAGCGTTGTCATTGCGAGTGGCTGCTCTAAATCACCAACCACTCTCTTCCATACTATCCCTACTGCGTTAGAAGTTGAAAACGGCGATGTAAGGTCTAGTCTAATCCGTGTTGTCATGTTCATTTGGATGGGGGATTTATGGCCTAATCGAGGTGAACACAATAGAACACCACATTTGGAGTGTTTGAACTTGTGTTGATGTGGCTGCAGTTCGACCGCCGACAACGCCACAACAACCCAGGTGGTTTAGTTGTATCTGCTTGTGGATTTGACAGCTCCAAAACACGTACGACCGCCGACAACGCCACAACAACCCAGATCGAATAGACTCTAGAGTTCTTAGCAGTGGCCAATGAACAGAGCATCAGTAGCTGGACTGGACACCTCTCAACAGTGTCCTGGATGCCAGGATGTCATGTGACTGGTGATTCCTGTCCTTCTTGCATCTTCTCAAGACTTTATTGTTTGGGTTTTTAGTTACAAAGTCAAAATTGTCGATATTCCAAAAGTTCATGAAAACCCCCAACAACCAGCCTCACCACTCCCTTCCTCCATCCTAGACCCCCTCTCACTCCTCCCCCTCCTAGACCCCCCTAGAACCCCTCTCACTCCTCTCCTCCCTCCCCTCCTAGACCCCCCAGACCCCCTCTCACTCCTCCCCTCCTACATTTACATTTACATTTAAGTCATTTAGCAGACGCTCTTATCCAGAGCGACTTACAAAGTGGTGCATACACCTTATGACAACCAGTGGAACAGCCACTTGCATCTAAATCTTGTTGGGGGGAGTGAGAAGGATTACTTACCCCTTACTTACCCTATCCTAGGTATTCCTTGAAGAGGTGGGGTTTCAGGTGTCTCCGGAAGGTGGTGATTGACTCCGCTGTCCTGGCGTCGTGAGGGAGTTTGTTCCACCATTGGGGGCCAGAGCAGCGAACAGTTTTGACTGGGCTGAGCGGGAACTGTACTTCCTCAGTGGTAGGGAGGCGAGCAGGCCAGAGGTGGATGAACGCAGTGCCCTTGTTTGGGTGTAGGGCCTGATCAGAGCCTGGAGGTACTGAGGTGCCGTTCCCCTCACAGCTCCGTGGCGAGCACCATGGTCTTGTAGCGGATGCGAGCTTCAACTGGAAGCCAGTGGAGACCCCCTCTCACGCACCCCCCAGACCCCCTCCTGCCCATCTGTGCTTGGGAATGGGCCCAGTGACGACCCAGAACCACCCCTCCTGTCACAATAAAGGTATTAAAATAGACTCTACTGTCCAGGGAATCGTTTTCTTCTCTCTGATAGATAGAGGCGTTATTTCAGCTATTCCTCTAGTCTCTCGTCACAGTAGCTGATTTGTTTCTACAGATGTCAGATCTGAATTTGAGTCAGTTTGCTACAGCAGGAAAAATAATCCTACAGCAACAGAAAGTGTGTTGTGGGTTAATACATTTTTTCATAAAGGGAAAATCATGTCTGACATTTTTAAGTGGAAATTACTAACTACAGAAAGCATTTTTAAACCTCAAACACAATACAGCTGTTAAATTTCCTGCAAAGTCATCCTGCAACAGGGTGATCAAATTAGATCCTACACCTGTAGGGGCCTGAGATTAATCTGTTTAAACATTACTGCCAAGATTAATTAACAACTGCCAACTCTTGTATACTGTATCTGTATTCAAAGCAGATGTATAATTGACATGAATGTAGTAACAAGGTCCACTGGATATCTTCCATGACATTTAAATAGAAAAGTTGGTGTGTATCTGCAGCATGGATCAATCTGCGTGGATACGTCCCATCAGTCTGCATGGATATACCATCAGTCTGCATGGATACGCCCCATCAGTCTGCGTGGATACGTCCCATCAGTCTGCATGGATATACCATCAGTCTGCGTGGATATACCATCAGTCTGCGTGGATACGTACCATCAGTCTGCATGGATATACCATCAGTCTGCATGGATATACCATCAGTCTGCATGGATATACCATCAGTCAACATGGATATACCATCAGTCTGCATGGATATACCATCAGTCTGCATGGATATACCATCAGTCTGCATGGATATACCATCAGTCTACATGGATATACCATCAGTCTGCATGGATATACCATCAGTCTGCATGGATATACCATCAGTCTGCATGGATATACCATCAGTCTGCATGGATATACCATCAGTCTGCATGGATATGCCCCATCAGTCTGCATGGATATTCCCCATCAGTCTGCATGGATATGCCCCATCAGTCTGCATGGATATACCTTCAGTCTGCATGGATATACCATCAGTCTGCATGTATATACCATCAGTCTACATGGATATACCATCAGTCTGCATGGATATACCATCAGTCTGCATGGATATACCATCAGTCTGCGTGGATATACCATCAGTCTGCGTGGATATACCATCAGTCTGCGTGGATATACCATCAGTCTACATGGATATACCATCAGTCTGCATGGATATACCATCAGTCTGCATGGATATACCATCAGTCTGCATGGATATACCATCAGTCTGCATGGATATACCATCAGTCTACATGGATATACCATCAGTCTGCATGGATATACCATCAGTCTGCGTGGATATACCATCAGTCTACATGGATATACCATCAGTCTGCATGGATATACCATCAGTCTGCATGGATATACCATCAGTCTGCATGGATATACCATCAGTCTGCATGGATATACCATCAGTCAACATGGATATACCATCAGTCTGCATGGATATACCATCAGTCTGCATGGATATACCATCGGTCTGCATGGATATACCATCAGTCTACATGGATATACCATCAGTCTGCATGGATATACCATCAGTCTGCATGGATATACCATCAGTCAACATGGATTTACCATCAGTCTGCATGGATATACCATCAGTCTACATGGATATACCATCAGTCTGCATGGATATACCATCAGTCTGCATGGATATGCCCCATCAGTCTGCATGGATATTCCCCATCAGTCTGCATGGATATGCCCCATCAGTCTGCATGGATATACCTTCAGTCTGTATGGATATACCATCAGTCTGCATGTATATACCATCAGTCTACATGGATATACCATCAGTCTGCATGGATATACCATCAGTCTGCATGGATATACCATCAGTCTGCATGGATATACCATCAGTCTGCGTGGATATACCATCAGTCTGCGTGGATATACCATCAGTCTGCGTGGATATACCATCAGTCTACATGGATATACCATCAGTCTGCATGGATATACCATCAGTCTGCATGGATATACCATCAGTCTGCATGGATATACCATCAGTCTACATGGATATACCATCAGTCTGCGTGGATATACCATCAGTCTGCGTGGATATACCATCAGTCTACATGGATATACCATCAGTCTGCATGGATATACCATCAGTCTGCATGGATATACCATCAGTCTGCATGGATATACCATCAGTCTGCATGGATATACCATCAGTCAACATGGATATACCATCAGTCTGCATGGATATACCATCAGCCTGCATGGATATACCATCGGTCTGCATGGATATACCATCAGTCTACATGGATATACCATCAGTCTGCATGGATATACCATCAGTCTGCATGGATATACCATCAGTCTGCATGGATATACCATCAGTCTGCATGGATATACCATCAGTCTGCATGGATATACCATCAGTCTGCATGGATATACCATCAGTCTGCATGGATATGCCCCATCAGTCTGCATGGATATTCCCCATCAGTCTGCATGGATATGCCCCATCAGTCTGCATAGATATACCTTCAGTCTGCATGGATATACCATCAGTCTGCATGGATATACCATCAGTCTACATGGATATACCATCAGTCTGCATGGATATACCATCAGTCTGCATGGATATACCATCAGTCTGCATGGATATACCATCAGTCTGCGTGGATATACCATCAGTCTGCGTGGATATACCATCAGTCAACATGGATATACCATCAGTCTGCATGGATATACCATCAGTCTGCATGGATATACCATCAGTCTGCATGGATATACCATCAGTCTGCATGGATATACCATCAGTCTGCATGGATATACCATCAGTCTACATGGATATACCATCAGTCTGCATGGATATACCATCAGTCTGCATGGATATACCATCAGTCTGCATGGATATACCATCAGTCTGCATGGATATACCATCAGTCTGCATGGATATGCCCCATCAGTCTGCATGGATATTCCCCCATCAGTCTGCATGGATATGCCCCATCAGTCTGCATGGATATACCTTCAGTCTGCATGGATATACCATCAGTCTGCATGTATATACCATCAGTCTACATGGATATACCATCAGTCTGCATGGATATACCATCAGTCTGCATGGATATACCATCAGTCTGCGTGGATATACCATCAGTCTGCGTGGATATACCATCAGTCTGCGTGGATATACCATCAGTCTACATGGATATACCATCAGTCTGCATGGATATACCATCAGTCTACATGGATATACCATCAGTCTGCATGGATATACCATCAGTCTACATGGATATACCATCAGTCTGCATGGATATACCATCAGTCTGCGTGGATATACCATCAGTCTACATGGATATATCATCAGTCTGCATGGATATACCATCAGTCTGCATGGATATACCATCAGTCTGCATGGATATACCATCAGTCTGCATGGATATACCATCAGTCTACATGGATATACCATCAGTCTGCATGGATATACCATCAGTCTGCATGGATATACCATCAGTCTGCATGGATATACCATCAGTCTGCATGGATATACCATCAGTCTGCATGGATATACCATCAGTCTGCATGGATATACCATCAGTCTGCATGGATATACCATCAGTCTGCATGGATATACCATCAGTCTGCATGGATATACCATCAGTCTGCATGGATATACCATCAGTCTGCATGGATATACCATCAGTCTGTCTAACTGAGAATGACTTTAGAAGAGTATTTATTCAACTGTGAACCTTCGAACCATCCCTTTCAGACGTGTACTTCGTTAACCCTCTCTTTCCGCTTCTCTTTCTTCAGCATGTTTTGCACATCAGTTGTTTCCTTCCGTTAGAGTCTATTCACAGCGGTGTCTCTCTACCACAGACAACACATGACTGTGTCTCTCTGACTGGCTTTACTGACGGGCCCCATGCTCTGTGTGTGTGTGTGTGTGTACGCACGCACAGGAAGCCCTGTAGAAAACATGCATGTCTAGGCTCAATCCTGTTTACACAACAAGGTATCACAAATCCACTTCAGAATCCAACGTTTTTAAAGGGGGGAGGGGCGTGAAACCGAAACTTAACCCTGACATTCTCAGTCAAACTGCAGTCCTTTCTATTGTTAAGTTTAGGTTATATGAAGGTTTGGGATGAGGTTGAATGTAGCTATTAATTCTGATTGGTTAAGGGTGACGGTTTGGGATGAGGTTGAATGTAGCTATTAATTCTGATTGGTTAAGGGTGAAGGTTTGGGATGAGGTTGAATGTAGGTATTAATTCTGATTGGTTAAGGGTTAAGGTTTGGGATGAGGTTAAATGTAGCTATTAATTCTGATTGGTTAAGTGAAGGTTTGGGATGAGGTTAAATGTAGCTATTCATTCTGATTGGTTCAGGGTTAAGGTTTGGGGTAAGGTTGAATGTAGGTATTAATTCTGATTTGTTAAGGGGTAATGGGAAATGTTGTCGGTACTAGTATTTTCAGAGCTCATTTATAAGAGACCATGATCTCAATGGCTCCTGATAAGATAAAGGGACAGTGTATTTACAGAGATGCTTGGGATATCGAGGTCACAGTCTGGAGTTATACCATCATTCTGGGGGTATTGTGTCCTTTCTCTCTTACTGAGGTTAATATTGTTTATTCTCTGCTGTTCTAGAGTAGAACAGAATTAAATAAAACAGAGTGCAAGGATCAGAGCTAACGGAACAGAGCTAACGGATCAGAGCACAACGGATCAGAGCTAACGGATCAGAGCTAACGGAACAGAGCTAACGGATCAGAGCTAACGGAACAGAGCTAACGGATCAGAGCGCAACGGAACAGAGCTAACGGAACAGAGCTAACGGAACAGAGCTAACGGATCAGAGCGCAACGGAACAGAGCTAACGGAACAGAGCGCAACGGAACAGAGCGCAACGGAACAGAGCGCAACGGAACAGAGCGCAACGGAACAGAGCGCAACGGAACAGAGCGCAACGGAACAGAGCGCAACGGAACAGAGCGCAACGGAACAGAGCGCAACGGAACAGAGCGCAACGGAACAGAGCGCAAAGGAACAGAGCGCAACGGAACAGAGCGCAACGGAACAGAGCTAACGGATCAGAGCTAACGGAACAGAGCTAACGGAACAGAGCTAACGGAACAGAGCGCAACGGATCAGAGCGCAACGGAACAGAGCGCAACGGATCAGAGCGCAACGGAACAGAGCTAACGGAACAGAGCTAACGGATCAGAGCGCAACGGAACAGAGCTAACGGATCAGAGCGCAACGGATCAGAGCTAACGGATCAGAGCTAACGGAACAGAGCTAACGGATCAGAGCCAACGGATCAGAGCTAACGGATCAGAGCGCAACGGAACAGAGCGCAACGGATCAGAGCGCAACGGATCAAAGCTAACGGAACAGAGCTAACGGATCAGAGCGCAACGGAACAGAGCTAACGGATCAGAGCGCAACGGATCAGAGCTAACGGATCAGAGCGCAACGGAACAGAGCTAACGGAACAGAGCTAACGGATCAGAGCGCAACGGAACAGAGCTAACGGAACAGAGCTAACGGAACAGAGCTAACGGAACAGAGCTAACGGAACAGAGCTAACGGAACAGAGCTAACGGATCAGAGCGCAACGGAACAGAGCTAACGGAACAGAGCTAACGGATCAGAGCTAACGGAACAGAGCTAACGGATCAGAGCGCAACGGAACAGAGCGCAACGGATCAGAGCGCAACGGAACAGAGCTAACGGAACAGAGCGCAACGGATCAGAGCGCAACGGATCAGAGCTAACGGAACAGAGCTAACGGATCAGAGTGCAACGGAACAGAGCTAACGGATCAGAGCTAACGGAACAGAGCTAACGGATCAGAGCTAACGGATCAGAGCGCAACGGAACAGAGCTAACGGAACAGAGCTAACGGATCAGAGCTAACGGATCAGAGCTAACGGATCAGAGCGCAACGGATCAGAGCGCAACGGATCAGAGCGCAACGGAACAAAGCTAACGGATCAGAGCGCAACGGAACAGAGCTAACGGAACAGAGCTAACGGATCAGAGCTAACGGAACAGAGCTAACGGATCAGAGCTAACGGATCAGAGCGCAACGGAACAGAGCGCAACGGAACAGAGCTAACGGAACAGAGCTAACGGATCAGAGCGCAACGGAACAGAGCTAACGGATCAGAGCGCAACGGATCAGAGCTAACGGATCAGAGCGCAACGGATCAGAGCGCAACGGATCAGAGCGCAACGGAACAGAGCTAACGGATCAGAGCGCAACGGAACAGAGCTAACGGATCAGAGCGCAACGGAACAGAGCTAACGGATCAGAGCGCAACGGATCAGAGCTAACGGAACAGAGCTAACGGATCAGAGCGCAACGGAACAGAGCTAACGGAACAGAGCTAACGGATCAGAGCTAACGGATCAGAGCGCAACGGATCATTTAAGTACAAAAGTGTGCCACTTAAACCATATTGAAACAGATTACCGCATTACAGTTATACAAGTCTGTCAGGCCACATTCTATTAGATTAGAACCTGCTGTGGGTCTATTCTGTCCTCTCAGTCAAAAATAAAACTAAATCAAATCTGATAACTAAAAAAGTGATTTTCAAAACATGAACAAACATTCAAAAGGAGGTATTATTTCAAGCTGAACAGGTTCTACAAATGAATGAATGAATTAACAGGTGGCTAAACATGCTCCAGAGACAGACAGATGCAGACTGGTGTTCTTTTTTAAAAAATTTATCAGAAGACTTCATTTTAAAACTGAAAAGTAATATAAAGTCTGAAATTACACAATGCTATACACAACATTGTCAACTTCCTCTTAATAACTGGCTAGAAATAGGCATTTCCTAGTTTAAAGTGGCTCAAAATAGCCTTTGCATAAGCAGACCGCTATATAGCTAGCCAGCATGAAATGGTGCTATACACTCGCCTTCTAACAGACAAAACTTAACTCTATTCATATAAAAGAATATGAAATGTAAGCTAATTAAATGCGTATGGTAGTTACTGATAAAACAGTGTAAAAACTTACAAGCAAAACTTTTCCAAAACAAGAGGAAGACTTTAGAAGCCATTCTTGACCTACCGTGGGTTTCCGGCTTACATTACAGTTCAACTATGACCTCTGACAGTCAACGTGACATGAAAGGCCAATCACAATGTTCTTAGAAATGAAATTAATAATGTGTGACTGTCACTTACAGAGACTTTTTATTTCTCTATTTGGTTAGGTCGGGGTGTGATGTGTAACTGTCACACCCTGTGACCTTAGAGAGCCTTTTTATTTCTCTAGTTGGTTAGGTCGTGGTGTGATGTGTAACTGTCACACCCTGACCTTAGAGAGCCTTTTATTTCTCTAGTTGGTTAGGTCGTGGTGTGATGTGTAACTGTCACACCCTGACCTTAGAGAGCCTTTTATTTCTCTAGTTGGTTAGGTCAGGGTGTGATGTGTAACTGTCACACCCTGTGACCTTAGAGAGCCTTTTTATTTCTCTATTTGGTTAGGTCAGGGTGTGATGTGTAACTGTCACACCCTGACCTTAGAGAGACTCTTTATTTCTCTATTTGGTTAGGTCGTGGTGTGATGTGTAACTGTCACCCTGACCTTAGAGAGACTTTTATTTCTCTATTTGGTTAGGTCGTGGTGTGATGTGTAACTGTCACACCCTGTGACCTTAGAGAGCCTTTTTATTTCTCTAGTTGGTTAGGTCGTGGTGTCATGTGTAACTGTCACACCCTGACCTTAGAGAGCCTTTTATTTCTCTAGTTGGTTAGGTCGTGGTGTGATGTGTAACTGTCACACCCTGTGACCTTAGAGAGCCTTTTTATTTCTCTATTTGGTTAGGTCGTGGTGTGATGTGTAACTGTCACACCCTGACCTTAGAGAGACTCTTTATTTCTCTAGTTGGTTAGGTCGTGGTGTGATGTGTAACTGTCACACCTGACCTTAGAGAGCCTTTTTATTTCTCTAGTTGGTTAGGTCAGGGTGTGATGTGTAACTGTCACACCCTGTGACCTTAGAGAGCCTTTTATTTCTCTATTTGGTTAGGTCAGGGTGTGATGTGTAACTGTCACACCCTGACCTTAGAGACTCTTTATTTCTCTATTTGGTTAGGTCGTGGTGTGATGTGTAACTGTCACACCCTGACCTTAGAGAGACTTTTTATTTCTCTATTTGGTTAGGTCGTGGTGTGATGTGTAACTGTCACACCCTGTGACCTTAGAGAGCCTTTTTATTTCTCTAGTTGGTTAGGTCGTGGTGTCATGTGTAACTGTCACACCCTGACCTTAGAGAGCCTTTTTATTTCTCTAGTTGGTTAGGTCGTGGTGTGATGTGTAACTGTCACACCCTGTGACCTTAGAGAGACGTTTTATTTCTCTAGTTGGTTAGGTCGTGGTGTGATGTGTAACTGTCACACCCTGTGACCTTAGAGAGCCTTTTTATTTCTCTATTTGGTTAGGTCGTGGTGTGATGTGTAACTGTCACACCCTGACCTTAGAGAGACTCTTTATTTCTCTAGTTGGTTAGGTCGGGGTGTGATGTGTAACTGTCACACCCTGACCTTAGAGAGCCTTTTATTTCTCTATTTGGTTAGGTCGGGGTGTGATGTGTAACTGTCACACCCTGTGACCTTAGAGAGACTTTTTATTTCTCTAGTTGGTTAGGTCAGGGTGTGATGTGTAACTGTCACTTAGAGAGACTCTTTATTTCTCTATTTGGTTAGGTCGGGGTGTGATGTGTAACTGTCACACCCTGTGACCTTAGAGAGACTTTTTATTCTCTATTTGGTTAGGTCAGGGTGTGATTTGGGTGGGGAAATCTATGTGTTCTATTTCTTTGTTGGCCGGGTATGGTTCCAATTCAGAGGCAGCTGTCTGTCGTTGTCTCTGATTGGGGTTCATACTTAAGCAGCCATTTTTCCCTCCTTTGATTGTGGGATCTTGTTTTTGTACTGTAGCTTTCCAGCCCTACAGAACTGTGTATTTCGGGGGTTTAGAAAAAAATATATATATTTTTTTTTCCGTGTCATCAATAAAAGAAAGATGTACGCCTACCCACGCTGCACCTTGGTCTGATCCTTCCCTCAACGAACGTGACAGTAACATGACTCCTCACCTGGTATTGAACACGTACTACTATGAATTTACCAACCCTAAATGGAGAATGTCCTCTTGGACCAAGGAAACATCTCAGTATGACTACGTGACATAACTAGTTCTGTCTTAGTCTCAAGAATATATTGTGAGCTCAGAGTTTTCCATAGCAGTCAGACTCAGTGGATACAGTGTGTTCTCTTTATGTTGTGGTGTCTCTCTTAACGTCATGTATTGTGTCCCACATTATTAATCCCAGGCCCCCGTCCCCGCAGGAGGCCTTTTTGCCTCTTGGTAGGTCGTCATTGTAAATAATAATTTGGTTCTTAATTGACTTGCCTGCTTAAATAATGGTAGAAAAAAAAAAAATTATGCTAAGATGTTTCCTCAGCTTGTGACAGAAACGCAGGTCCTGTCAGCCCTTTGAAGTTGGTTGAGTTCTCCAGCTGTGTGGTGGGCGTAGGTACGTGAGCTGGGGTCTCCTACGCTGCTCTGACCCATCCAAAGTCCAGTCACTGTGCCTGTCAGGAACATTGTGTTGCTCATGCACTCTGTGAGGATGTCGCGTCCGAGTAAGAGAAGTATTTGGGTCGTCGGGATCCAAAGCTGGTATGTGTTGAGAACGGTACTACGCAACCTCTCGGGCCGGTAATCATATACGTTTAGCAAATAAATAACATATTGTACGAATTACAATTCAGAACACATCATACGAAATGAATTGACGACCCTCCACAAATGAATACATTACATTTACATTTAAGTCATTTAGCAGACGCTCTTATCCAGAGCGACTTACAAATTGGTGCATTCACCTTATGACATCCAGTGGAACAGCCACTTTACAATAGTGCATCTAAATCTTTTAGGGGGGGTGAGAAGGATTAGGATTACTTATCCTATCCTAGAATACATACCATACCGTAACATATCATAGTCATTTGCTTCTACACCTGCATTGCTTGCTGTTTGGGGTTTTAGGCTGGGTTTCTGTACAGCATACTAGTTACTGTAGGTAGATACTAGTTACTGGAGGTAGAGGAGTAGAGGTGGGGGTAGAGGAGTAGAGGTGGGGGTAGGAGGTGCTGTTTGGGGTTTTAGGCTGAGTTTCTGTACAGCACTTTGAGATATCAGCTGATGTACGAAGGGCTATATAAATACATTTGATTTACATTTACTATGTCAAGTCTACCCCTGAGTCCAGGTTGGCTTGACACCAGTAGGGGGTGGGGCTTAGGAGAGCCAGGCTAGGGATCCTCCTGTGTGACCGGTATCACTTTACCAGAAGTAATGTTGGGCTCATCTGGACTGGAACAACAGACTGGAGTGAGTTGGGCAGGCAGGTAAACCTCAGTCACCCAAATGGGGTTGTCACGGTGAGGTAGGTGGGCTACGTTCCTCAGCATTCCAGGGACGTGGGGTGGGGTGGGGTGGGTTGGCGTTTGTGTTGGGGGGGGGTTGGGGATTCTCACAAATTGTAAAAGACAAGCAAGAATGATTTACAGAGGACAGGGAGGGTTAAACAACATTTGAGAAGGATAAATGGAAAACAGATTGGAACGCTGCGTCCCACACAGTGAGTGATCCCAGGGTGCTTTATGAGTAGTGATCACACTGTAGGAGAACAGTGAGTGATCCCAGGGTGCTTTATGAGTAGTGATGACACTGTAGGAGAACAGTGAGTGATCCCAGGGTACTTTATGAGTAGTGATCACACTGTAGGAGAACAGTGAGTGATCCCAGGGTGCTTTATGAGTAGTGATCACACTGTAGGAGAACAGTGAGTGATCCTAGGGTCCTTGATGAGTAGTGATCACACTGTACGAGAACAGTGAGTGATCCCAGGGTGCTTTATGAGTAGTGATCACACTGTAGGAGAACAGTGAGTGATCCCAGGGTGCTTTATGAGTAGTGATCACACTGTAGGAGAACAGTGAGTGATCCTAGGGTGCTTTATGAGTAGTGATCACACTGTAGGAGAACAGTGAGTGATCCCAGGGTGCTTTATGAGTAGTGATCACACTGTAGGAGAACAGTGAGTGATCCCAGGGTGCTTTATGAGTAGTGATCACACTGTAGGAGAACAGTGAGTGATCCCAGGGTCCTTGATGAGTAGTGATCACACTGTAGGAGAACAGTGAGTGATCCTAGGGTCCTTGATGAGTAGTGATCACACTGTAGGAGAACAGTGAGTGATCCTAGGGTGCTTTATGAGTAGTGATCACACTGGAGGAGAACACCAGTTTTGATGTGGCTGGTCATAGACCCGTTTTTAAAAGTTGGGAAATTGTCTTGAGGACCACCATGCTTGACCCACACAGTGAGGAGAGTAATGAATCAGTCATTTAACTCATTGAGGGGGGTAGCCACAAGGTAAGTGGACCATAGGGTTTCAAGTTCGAATCCCGGATCCCTGGCTGGACTATTCTGGCGGGAAGTGATCCTAGGGTGCTTTATGAGTAGTGATCACTCTGTAGGAGAACACCAGTTTTGATGTGGCTGGTCATAGACCCGTTTTTAAAAGTTGTGGGGGGGGGTGTAAGGTAAGTGGACCATAGGGTTTCAAGTTCGAATCCCGGATCCCTGGCTGGACTATTCTGGTCCGGGAACTATATGACTGCTGGTATCAAATCCTGGAAAGTAAAAGTAAGGTTCACTCAGTTAACTCTCCATTCTACCAGTCAGTTAGACTTCTCTCTCCAGGCATATCTCTCCCTGGCTGTGACGTGACCAATTGTACTATAACTGCAGGCTTTCTGAACGGCCAGTAGTGTAATGCCTCACTAGACCGTACTGACCTGATTTCAACGTAAACAATAGCTGGTCCTCTGATGTAACTTAATAACCTAACGAGGAAATTCGCTACTTGGCTTTCGGGAACTTTTAATTAAAGAAGGTGGGAATGTGATGTATTTCCTTTGTGTGGGACTGGTGACGGCCAGGCCAAGGCAGTACACCTATCACGGAGCAGTTTAGATTCTCTTTCTTCTTATTTTAGATTCTATTTCCTGTTTTTTTCTGGAACTCTTCCTGTTCTGGAATGAAGAACAGCTGAGACAAACGAAAAGGAATTCAAGGTGGAAAATGCCCAAACGGTGTCATATAGAGACCATATCTATAGATCGCTGGGACTCCAGGAGAACATGTGGAGGTACGGATTGAACCAATGGAATGTAAGCACTGCTGTTAAATCATGACCGTATGAAATATGGGCCAATGACAACCCCCCAAAAAATGGAAATCCTAAAAAAAGTTGAATGGCATAGGTAGTTATTATAGACAGCTAGGGTTCCAATAGAATACAATGGAAGTCATGATTGGGGATGGGAACGAATGCAAGGGATCTTTGGCGCTTGAAGGGCAATTATTTACTGAGCACAATGATAATCAGAGATCTAGAATTTCAAGAGCTGTATGAAGGATGTGTGGCCATAGAGATCCTATAATTATGATTCTATATAGAATTCTTTGAGCCTCTGTGTGTCTGGATAGCTACAATTGTCTGTAACCTGACACATTATGTCTCGGCTCCTAGTCGAATCACTCACCCTTGGGCTAGGGCTGGAAGATATGGCCAAAATATATCACGGTATCTAATTTTCATTTTTTTTTTTAAATGTTAAACTATTGACGGTATGGCGGTATTTTTAGGTTTTGAAAAGTAAAAGTTGTACATTTGCTTTATGAGTCGTGAGTGATCCCAGGGTGCTTTATGAGTAGTGAGTAGTGATCCCAGGGTGCTTTATGAGTCGTGAGTAGTGATCCTAGGGTGCTTTATGAGTAGTGAGTAGTGATCCCAGGGTGCTTTATGAGTAGTGAGTAGTGATCCCAGGGTGCTTTATGAGTAGTGAGTAGTGATCCCAGGGTGCTTTATGAGTAGTGAGTAGTGATCCCAGGGTGCTTTATGAGTAGTGAGTAGTGATCCTAGGGTGCTTTATGAGTAGTGAGTAGTGATCCTAGGGTGCTTTATGAGTAGTGAGTGATCCCAGGGTGCTTTATGAGTAGTGAGTAGTGATCCCAGGGTGCTTTATGAGTCGTGAGTAGTGATCCTAGGGTGCTTTATGAGTAGTGAGTAGTGATCCCAGGGTGCTTTATGAGTAGTGAGTAGTGATCCCAGGGTGCTTTATGAGTAGTGAGTAGTGATCCCAGGGTGCTTTATGAGTAGTGAGTAGTGATCCCAGGGTGCTTTATGAGTAGTGAGTAGTGATCCCAGGGTGCTTTATGAGTAGTGAGTAGTGATCCCAGGGTGCTTTATGAGTAGTGAGTGATCCCAGGGTGCTTTATGAGTAGTGAGTAGTGATCCCAGGGTGCTTTATGAGTAGTGAGTAGTGATCCTAGGGTGCTTTGTGAGTAGTGAGTAGTGATCCCAAGGTGCTTTATGAGTAGTGAGTAGTGATCCCAGGGTGCTTTATGAGTAGTGAGTAGTGGTCCCAGGGTGCTTTATGAGTAGTGAGTGATCCTAGGGTGCTTTGTGAGTAGTGAGTAGTGATCCCAGGGTGCTTTATGAGTAGTGAGTAGTGATCCCAGGGTGCTTTATGAGTAGTGAGTAGTGATCCCAGGGTGCTTTATGAGTAGTGAGTAGTGATCCTAGGGTGCTTTATGAGTAGTGAGTAGTGATCCTAGGGTGCTTTATGAGTAGTGAGTGATCCCAGGGTGCTTTATGAGTAGTGAGTAGTGATCCCAGGGTGCTTTATGAGTAGTGAATAGTGATCCTAGGGTGCTTTATGAGTAGTGAGTAGTGATCCCAGGGTGCTTTATGAGTAGTGAGTAGTGATCCTAGGGTGCTTTATGAGTAGTGAGTAGTGATCCCAGGGTGCTTTATGAGTAGTGAGTGATCCTAGGGTGCTTTGTGAGTAGTGAGTAGTGATCCCAGGGTGCTTTATGAGTCGTGAGTAGTGATCCCAGGGTGCTTTATGAGTAGTGAGTAGTGATCCCAGGGTGCTTTATGAGTAGTGAGTAGTGATCCTAGGGTGCTTTATGAGTAGTGAGTAGTGATCCTAGGGTGCTTTATGAGTAGTGAGTAGTGATCCTAGGGTGCTTTATGAGTAGTGAGTAGTGATCCCAGGGTGCTTTATGAGCAGTGAGTGATCCCAGGGTGCTTTATGAGTAGTGAGTAGTGATCCCAGGGTGCTTTATGAGTAGTGAGTAGTGATCCCAGGGTGCTTTATGAGTCGTGAGTAGTGATCCCGGGGTGCTTTATGAGTCGTGAGTAGTGATCCCAGGGTGCTGTATGAGTAGTGAGTAGTGATGCAGGGTGCTCTATGAGTAGTGATCCCAGGGTGCTTTATGAGTAGTGAGTAGTGATCCCAGGGTGCTCTATGAGTAGTGCGTGATCCCAGGGTTCTTTATGAGTAGTGAGTAGTGATCCCAGGGTGCTTTATGAGTAGTGAGTGATCCTAGGGTGCTCTATGAGTAGTGAGTGATCCCAGGTGCTTTATGAGTAGTGAGTGATCCCAGGTGCTTTATGAGTAGTGAGTGAACCCAGGGTGCTTTATGAGTAGTGAGTAGTGATCCCAGGGTGCTTTATGAGTCATGAGTGATCCCAGGTGCTTTATGAGTAGTGAGTGATCCTAGGGTGCTCTATGAGTAGTGCGTGATCCCAGGGTGCTTTATGAGTAGTGAGTAGTGATCCCAGGGTGCTTTATGAGTAGTGAGTAGTAATCCCAGGGTGCTTTATGAGTAGTGAGTAGTGATCTTAGGGTGCTTTATGAGTAGTGAGTAGTGATCCTAGGGTGCTTTATGAGTAGTGAGTAGTGATCCCAGGGTGCTTTATGAGTCGTGAGTGATCCCAGGGTGCTTTATGAGTAGTGAGTGATCCCAGGGTGCTTTATGAGTAGTGAGTGACCCCAGGGTGCTTTATGAGTAGTGAGTGATCCCGGGGTGCTTTATGAGTAGTGAGTAGTGACCCCAGGGTGCTTTATGAGTAGTGAGTGATCCCAGGGTGCTTTATGAGTAGTGAGTAGTGATCCCAGGGTGCTTTATGAGTTGTGAGTGATCTCAGGGTGCTTTATGAGTAGTGAGTGATCCGAGGGTGCTTTATGAGTAGTGAGTGATCCCAGGGTGCTTTATGAGTAGTGAGTGATCCCAGGGTGCTTTATGAGTAGTGAGTGATCCCAGGGTGCTTTATGAGTAGTGAGTGATCCCAGGGTGCTTTATGAGTAGTGAGTGATCCCAGGGTGCTTTATGAGTAGTGAGTGATCCCAGGGTGCTTTATGAGTAGTGAGTGATCCCGGGGTGCTTTATGAGTAGTGAGTAGTGACCCCAGGGTGCTTTATGAGTAGTGAGTGATCCCAGGGTGCTTTATGAGTAGTGAGTAGTGATCCCAGGGTGCTTTATGAGTAGTGAGTGATCTCAGGGTGCTTTATGAGTAGTGAGTGATCCCAGGGTGCTTTATGAGTAGTGAGTGATCCCAGGGTGCTTTATGAGTAGTGAGTGATCCCAGGGTGCTTTATGAGTAGTGAGTGATCCCAGGGTGATTTAGGGGTAGTGAGTGACCCCAGGGTGCTTTAGGGGTAGTGAGTGATCCTAGGGTGGCAACACATACATTCTAAGTGATTTCAATGAGTCTTAACAGAAAATGACTCAAGTAAAAATACCCAGTAAAAGTATTTGGTTTTAAATATACTTACAGTAAGTATAAAAAGTAAATGTAATTGATAAAAATGTACTTAATTTCAAATTCCTTATATTAAAGCAAATCAGATGGCACCATTTTTTATTACGGATAGCCAGGGGCAACACTCCAACACACAGACATCATTACAGATAGCCAGGGCAACACTCCAACACACAGACATCATTACAGATAGCCAGGGCAACACTCCAACACACAGACATCATTACAGATAGCCAGGGGCACCACTCCAACACACAGACATCATTACAGATAGCCAGGGGCAACACTCCAACACACAGACATCATTACAGATAGCCAGGGGCAACACTCCAACACACAGACATCATTACAGATAGCCAGGGGCAACACTCCAACACACAGACATCATTACAGATAGCCAGGGCAACACTCCAACACTCAGACATCATTACAGATAGCCAGGGGCACCACTCCAACACACAGACATCATTACAGATAGCCAGGGGCAACACTCCAACACACAGACATCATTACAGATAGCCAGGGGCAACACTCCAACACACAGACATCATTACAGATAGCCAGGGGCAACACTCCAACACACAGACATCATTACAGATAGCCAGGGGCACACTCCAACACACAGACATCATTACAGATAGCCAGGGGCAACACTCCAACACACAGACATCATTACAGATAGCCAGGGCACCACTCCAACACACAGACATCATTACAGATAGCCAGGGGCAACACTCCAACACACAGACATCATTACAGATAGCCAGGGGCAACACTCCAACACACAGACATCATTACAGATAGCCAGGGGCAACACTCCAACACTCAGACATCATTACAGATAGCCAGGGGCAACACTCCAACACACAGACATCGTTACAGATAGCCAGGGGCACCACTCCAACACACAGACATCATTACAGATAGCCAAGGGAACACTCCAACACACAGACATTATTACAGATAGCCAGGGGCACCACTCCAACACACAGACATCATTACAGGTAGCCAGGGGGCACCACTCCAACACTCAGACATCATTACAGATAGCCAGGGGCACCACTCCAACACTCAGACATCATTACAGGTAGCCAGGGGCAACACTCCAACACACAGACATCATTACAGATAGCCAGGGGCACACTCCAACACACAGACATCATTACAGATAGCCAGGGGCACACTCCAACACACAGACATCATTACAGATAGCCAGGGGCACACTCCAACACTCAGACATCATTACAGATAGCCAGGGCACACTCCAACACTCAGACATCATTACAGATAGCCATGGGAACACTCCAACACTCAGACATCATTTACAGATAGCCAGGGGAACACTCCAACACTCAGACATCATTACAGATAGCCAGGGGCACACTCCAACACACAGACATCGTTACAGATAGCCAGGGGCAAACTCCAACACACAGACATCATTACAGATAGCCAGGGGCACACTCCAACACACAGACATCATTACAGATAGCCAGGGGCACACTCCAACACTCAGACATCATTACAGATAGCCATGGGAACACTCCAACACTCAGACATCATTTACAGATAGCCAGGGAACACTCCAACACTCAGACATCATTTACAGATAGCCAGGGGCAACACTCCAACACTCAGACATCATTACAGATAGCCAGGGGCACCACTCCAACACACAGACATCATTACAGATAGCCAGGGGCACCACTCCAACACACAGACATCATTACAGATAGCCAGGGGCACCACTCCAACACACAGACATTGTTACGAATAGCCAGGGGCACCACTCCAACACACAGACATCATTACAGATAGCCAGGGGCACCACTCCAACACACAGACATCGTTACAGATAGCCAGGGGCACCACTCCAACACACAGACATCATTACAGATAGCCAGGGGCACACTCCAACACACAGACATCGTTACAGATAGCCAGGGGCACACTCCAACACTCAGACATCATTACAGATAGCCAGGGGCACACTCCAACACACAGACATCTTTACGGATAGCCAGGGGCAACACTCCAACACACAGACATAATTACAGATAGCCAGGGGCACACTCCAACACACAGACATCTTTACGGACAGCCAGGGGCAACACTCCAACACACAGACATCTTTACGGACAGCCAGGGGCAACACTCCAACACACAGACATCTTTACGGGCAGCCAGGGGCAACACTCCAACACACAGACATCATTACAGATAGCCAGGGGCACACTCCAACACACAGACATCATTACAGATAGCCAGGGGCACACTCCAACACACAGACATCATTACAGATAGCCAGGGGCAACACTCCAACACTCAGACATTATTACAGATAGCCAGGGGCACACTCCAACACACAGACATAATTTAAAAACAAAGCATTTGTGTTTAGTGAGTCCTCCAGATCAGAGGTAGTAGGGATGACCAGGGATGTTCTCTTGACAAGTGGGTGAATCTAACCATTTTCCTGTCCTGCTAAGCATTCAAAATGTAACTAGTACTTTTAGGTGTCAGGGACAATGTATGGAGTAAAAAGTACAGTATTTTGTTTAGGAATGTTGTCAAGTAAAAGTTGTCAAAATAGTATAGTACAGATACCAAAACAAATTACTTTAGTTGTTTACTCCACTGCCACGTAGGGCTGCATGATATGGACAAATAATCTAGGGTTGATTTTGAACCAAATGTTGCAATTTTGATTTTACATGCAAATTTGAGCAAAACTGTTGTAAACATGGAAAAATATAATGACTACTCTAATTCTATACTTAGAATATAATAGTGGGCACTTTGAATACAATGTCTGAGAATACAACTAATTAAAATGCCAGGGAAGAGTTATTGTGACAAGGTTGGAACCAAAGTGTTGATAAGTGTTGACACTATAAGCTTTGGCTACATTGCATGTTTTCTCTTAGCTACTTCATGCAGCTAAAATTCCAGGGCCCACAGACCAGGGCCCATATTCTAGGGCCCACAGACCAGGGCCAATATTCCAGGGCCCACAGACCAGGTCCCACAGACCAGGGCCCACAGACCAGGGCCCTCAGTCCAGGGCCCACAGACCAGGGCCCATATTCCAGGGCCCACAGACCAGGGCCCATATTCCAGGGCCCACAGTCCAGGGCCCACAGACCAGGGCCCATATTCCAGGGCTAATATTCCAGGGCCCACAGTCCAGGGCCCACAGACCAGGGCCCATATTCCAGGGCCCACAGCCAAGGCCAGTATTCCAGGGCCCATATTCCAGGGCCCACAGACCAGGGCCCACAGCCAAGGCCCATATACGTATTAAGGAGGTCCTTCTGTAGCTCAGTTGGTAGTTTAATATAGATCCCTTCACGTATTAAGGAGGTCCTTCTGTAGCTCAGTTGGTAGTTTAATATAGATCCCTTCATGTATTAAGGAGGTCCTTCTGTAGCTCAGTTGGTAGAGCATGGCGCTTGTAACGCCAGGATAGTGGGTTCGATTCCCAGGACCACCCATACGTAGAATGTATGCACACATGATTGTAAGTCGCTTTGGATAAAAGCGTCTGCTAAATGGCATATATTATTATTATATTTTGAGAGGATTGGAATGAAAGGAATCCTTTTCACAGATGTGCAACCCTTCTCGTACTCCAGTTCTTCTCTCTGTAGGTGCAGTATTACGCTCCGCCTCCCGACCCGGGTCTTACATGGCGGATGGCTATTGGTCACGCCACACGTTGGTCAAAATCTCCGCCACATAATTGGAAGGTGGATGCTATAAAGGAGCCTCGTGATTAGAGGGTGTCCACGCAGGGCCGCTAAGTGTTCTATAATTGGGAGTGGGTGGACGGACTACCGTGTCCCAAATGGGACATTTCATTCACTTTTTTTAATAGTGCAGTACTCATTTGTACAGGGCCCATAGGGATATGGTCAAATGTTGTGCACTGTAAAAGACATCAGGTGCTGTTCCAGACACTGTCATTGGGGCTGCCTGCCTTTTTTGAAAAAGCAGAGTAGCAGGCCTACTATAGAGACAGCCGCACATATCTAAAGCTATTTCTCTGAAGCTCACGCTTCACAACGTCTCGTAAATTACTTGGCGTATGATTGTCGAGCCATATGTGGGGTCGGGGGTCGGGGGGGTCGGGGGGGGTCCCACTCTGCTATACATGGATACGGTTGCAGCTGGAGACCAGCTATAAGAGGATGAAGACGAGGGAAACATACTATTATAAACATCATGTATTGAAAACCTCTATAGGTAGAAAATTGTTAAATGTACATATCTGAACATCTTCCTGCTATTGTCTCACAGTATCTTATTTAGTGTAAAAAAAGGAAACTGATCGTACACTGATTTGTTCAATGATGCAGTTTACTATCCTTGCCTGTACAGTCAACACTGAACTGCTGAATAATCACTGAGAATCCACATGGTTTGAATTTAAACACAAACACATAAAGTTATTCAAGAACATTTTAGACTAAATAGTGGTTAAATAGTGGTTAAATAGGTTAGAATAGTGGTTAAATAGGTTAGAATAGTGGTTAAATAGGTTAGAATAGTGGTTAAATAGGTTAGAATAGTGGCTAAATTGATTTAATAGTGATTACATAGTGGTTAAATAGGTTAGAATAGTGGTGAAATTGATTTAATAGTGATTAAATAGTGATTAAATAGGTTAGAATAGTGGTTACATTGATTTAATAGTGATTAAATAGGTTAGAATAGTGGTGAAATTGATTTAATAGTGATTAAATAGGTTAGAATATTGGCTAAATTGATTTAATAGTGATTAAATAGTGGTTAAATAGGTTAGAATAGTGGTTAAATTGATTTAATAGTGATTAAATAGTGATTAAATAGGTTAGAATAGTGGTTAAATTGATTTAATAGTGATTAAATAGGTTAGAATAGTGGCTAAATTGATTTAATAGTGATTTAATAGTGGTTAAATAGGTTAGAATAGTGGCTAAATTGATTTAATAGTGATTTAATAGTGGTTAAATAGGTTAGAATAGTGGCTAAATTGATTTAATAGTGATTAAATAGTGGTTAAATAGGTTAGAATAGGAATTGTGTTGTAAGAGTAGAGCACTAAATTATTTGTCTTGAACAAAAATAACATGAAAATGCTCTTATTTGAAAAGTCAAACGCAGCCTCTCTCAGGCAGCAAAACTGCAGCATTATTACACACACACACACACACACACACACACACACACACACACACACACACACACACACACACACACACACACACACACACACACACACACACACACACACACACACACACACAATACACGAGAGGACTCATCGAGACACAGAGGAATTGTACCGTAACACTTAGTTTTGCCATGAAAATAAGCAGGTAAAGACTGTTACCACCAGAACGTAACAGTGATGATCTTTTAAGATTCAAGGTTTTTACCTCCGGATTCTCTCTTTTAACATCATGGGACAGGAACAGTTATCTTGCTAAAAGCGTGACTTCCCAGGGACAGGCTGAGCTTGTGATAATATATTACTGTAATAAATAACAAGTATAGGCTTGTAATAATGTCTGGCTAGGACAGGGGAGAAGGGATGGGAATTATGGGATGTATTCTCCCCTTACTGAGCAGACAGGTTGTATATCATGCATGAACACACACACACACACACTCAGAGGGAGAAGGAAGAGACAGAGAGACTGGTTGTATATCTCTCCCTGGCATGAGGAGAAGGTCAGAAGGTCAGTGAGCGCAGAAAGAGGAGACGAGAACCAGTAGCTAATATGCAGGGGACAGTGGTTGTGTGTGTGTGTGTGTGTGTGTGTGTGTGTGTGTGTGTGTGTGTGTGTGTGTGTGTGTGTGTGTGTGTGTGTGTGTTCACTATGCTCCAGGCTCTCCATAGAGATGAATAGAAGAAACATCTCTATTTAATTCCGTCTGTGCGTTCACGGCCATTGAGGCAATGTAGCTAGCAAAATGTTCTTCTTCACAATTAGCTGTTCCCTCCTGATGACCCGGTTGGACATGACCCCCACAAGGGTAATCTGGAGAGATCAGCCAATGAAGTTGGAATTCCCACCCAGTTGACTACTTTAAAATGGTGGAAGCGCTCAATGGCGATGTCCATGCTAAAACACTGTTACATCGAAGTTGTGTCCTCTATCCATTTTTTTGATGAAGCTATCACTACTATGCAGTGTTAGTAGTCACAGCCAACCTCTCACACTTTGGTTCTGCATTGCTCTGTTTCCAAAACAGAGAATAGTTTTAGGTCACTCTGGCTGAGTCGCTGTGGATAAGAGTGTCTGCTAAATGACTCAAATGTTATATGTACATTGCAGAATGCACACTGCCAAACGCAGTATTGGGAATCTCAGAAGAGCTTTCACCTCCTCCTCCTTTACAAGACACACTGTTCTCACATTGTCTTGTTCCTCTTTCTCATCTCAAAGGAGAGAGACAGACATTTTGATAAATTAATGATGAGTAAAAACGTTTTGTCTTATCAAAAAAAATATGTATATATATATATTCTTAATTTTTTTCTTGATCACATATTTTACTTGGGAACATTTAATGTGGTATTTTGTTATATTGCATTCTATATTCTATTTCAATTGCAGTTTTCAGTTTGTTTACGCCACTGCAAAAAAAAAGGAAACTGGACACCTCCTTGTCTCGTGGTGACGTCACGCAAACAAGACTCTGAAACCGGAAGAGGAAATCACACCGTTATCTGTGGATGTTTATTTCAAATTGAAAGCAACAAAAAAAATATATATTTAAAAAGAATGAATCCTCCAATTATCAACTCTACTAATTCGGTGACAACTTCTACTAAAAGTAAGTTTCTGAAAAAAGGTGCTGTATGTTTTTAAAAAAACGTTTTACACATTTAGTTGTTAACGTTGCAATGCATCTCATTCGTAACGTGTTGAAGCTAGCCAAAGTCAGCAAAAGCTTAGCTTCACATCCTGACAATGCTTCGATTTCACTTTGCTATTGAAAATGCTCATGTTTTTTAAATGTATTTTTAGACTTGATAATGCCCGTTTTGATGTTAGATAGCTATGTCGCAAAGCAGACTGGTTTGGAAACCGAAACTTCTCTTGACTCTTGCTTAGTAGCTAACTAGCTAGCCTACTAGCTAGGTACTCCAACATTTTATGTTGTTGTTGACAACAGTCAAGTGATAACTAGTATGATATTGTTGCCAAACATTCTAGCAGAAATGTGATATTCCAGATACTTTATAGCTAAGCACCATCAGCAGTCTGCATGCTTCACACTTTGCAGCCAGGAATTAAGACGCACCTGTTTCCTGTAATTCAGTGTCATTTGGTTCAGGGCAACAAATCTAGTAATATCAGCTAGTACCACTGTACCAGTCTCTACTGTATAAACCTAGCTACTGTACATGTCGATAAGGTGTTACCACAGTCAGTCGGCCATCTTGTTTTGAACATTTGCCGTACTGTAACTGTACTCTTTCCTGCAGGAAAGCGAGAGGCCGAGCGCTCCGTCAACTGGACAGTGGAAGAGACCCAGGTGTTGCTGTGTGCCTGGAGTGACGAGCGAGTGCAGAAGAGCCTGGCGGAGAATGTCCGTAACCGCCATGTTTTCAAACACCTCTCAGCCCGCATGTGTGACCTGGGCTTCTCCCGCAGTCCCCACCAGTGCCGGCTCCGCGTCAAGACCCTCAAGGCCAACTATGTCAGAGCCAAGCTGCTGATGAGCGTGGATGACTCCCAACCCTGCAGTTTCAGGTACTACTCTGAGATGGATGCTGTGCTGGGGAGAAATCGCGCTATGGAAGGGACTGGAGGAGGGCGGCATTTGGATCTTCCGAAGGCATAGGAGGATTATTAGGAGGGTGCCATTTTGGTTCTGAATTGATCGCAGAAACAGGGCGCTATTTGGGATCTGAAGGGATTGGAAGACTAGGAGGAGGATGCAATTTTGTATCTTCGGAAGGGACGGCAGGACGGAACTCACGGTATATGGTGTCTGAGATGAAGGTGGAGGAGGACAGGGAGGCAGACGACACAGACGACTACGAGTTCAACGATGTAGGAATCACCACTCGGTCACTGGTTGGCCCGGGTGGAAGACGCCATGATGCTTTTCTAGAGCACAGCAACGACTATCATGAACCTGCTGGTATGTACTCTACTCTCTGTCTGACTCTCTCTCGGTCGGTCACACTTTCTGCTATCAATGCCACTGATTATAATTATATCATCAAAGGTAGACTCAGCAAGATGTTATCAAATCAAATTTTATAGTAGATGGTATCGAGTACAGTATATACATATGAGATGAGTAATGTAGGGTATGTAAACATTATATTAAGTGGTATTGTTTAAAGTGGCTAGTGATACAGTTCTTACATCAATTTTTCCATTATTAAAGTGGCTGGAGTTGGGTCAGTGTCAATGACAGTGTGTTGGCAGCAGCCACTCAATGTTAGTGGTGGCTGTTTAACAGTCTGATGGCCTTGAGATAGAAGCTGTTTTTCAGTCTCTCGGTCCCAGCTTTGATGCACCTGTACTGACCTCGCCTTCTGGGTGATAGCGGGGTGAACAGGCAGTGGCTCGGGTGGTTGTTGTCCTTGATGATCTTTATGGCCTTCCTGTGACATCGGGTGGTGTAGGTGTCCTGGGGGGCAGGTCGTTTTCCCCCGGTGATGCGTTGTGCAGACCTCACTACCCTCTGGAGAGCCTTACGGTTGAGGGCGGAGCAGTTGCCGTACCAGGCGGTGATACAGCCCGACATGATGCTCTCGATTATGCGTCTGTAAAAGTTTGAGTGCTTTTGGTGACAAGCCGAATTTCTTCAGCCTCCTGAGGTTGAAGAGGCGCTGCTGTGCCTTCTTCACCACGCTTTCTGTGTGGGTTGACCAATTCAGTTTGTCTGTGATGTATACGCCGATGAACTTGAAACTTACTACCCTCTCCACTACTGTCCCGTCGATGTGGATAGGGGGGTGCTCCCTCTGCTGTTTCCTGAAGTCCACAATCATCTCCTTAGTTTTGTTGACGTTGAGTGTGAGGTTATTTTCCTGACACCACACTCCGAGGGCCCTCACCTCCTCCCTGTAGGCCATCTCGTCATTGTTGGTAATCAAGCCTACCACTAGTGTCGTCTGCAAACTTGATGATTGAGTTGGAGGCGTGCATGGCCACACAGTCGTGGGTGAACAGGGAGTACAGGAGAGCGCTCAGAACGCACCCTTGTGGGCCCCCAGTGTTGAGGATCAGCGGGGTGGAGATGTTGTTACCTACCCTCACCACCTGGGGGCGGCCCGTCAGGAAGTCCAGTACCCAGTTGCACAGGGCGGGGTCGAGACTCAGGGTCTCGAGCTTGATGACGAGTTTGGAGGGTACTATGGTGTTGAATGCCGAGCTGTAGTCGATGAACAGGTATCTCGCATAGGTATTCCTCTTGTCCAGATGGGTTAGGGCAGTGTGCAGTGTGGTTGAGATTGCATCGTCTGTGGACCTATTTGGGCGGTAAGCAAATTGGAGTGGGTCTAGTGTGTCAGGTAGGGTGGAGGTGATATGGGCCTTGACTAGTCTCTCAAAGCACTTCATGATGACGCAAGTGAGTGCTACGGTGCGATAGTAATTTAGCTCAGTTACCTTAGCTTTCTTGGGAACAGGAACAACGGTGGCCCTCTTGAAGCATGTGGGAACAGCAGACTGGATTGATTGAATATGTCCGTAAACACACCAGCCAGCTGGTCTGCGCATGCTCTGGGGATGCTGTCTTTTACCTAGTCAGGGATTTGGTCTAGCATCCTTTCGGTTACTGGCCCAACGCTCTAACCACTAGGTTACCTGCGATCTCTACACTCTAACCACTAGGTTACCTGCCATCTCTACACTCTAACCACTAGGTTACCTGCTGCCCGAGTGTGCGGTGGTACGAGGTAATTGAGGTAGATATGTACATACAACTAGAAATAGTGACCGATGATAAACAGTAGCAGCAGTGTATGTGATGAGTCATTAAATGTGCAAAAGGATCGATGCCAATATTTGTTTAACCTTTTTGTTTACGGGGCAGTGTTTTCACGTCCGGATGAAATGCATACCCAAATTCAACTGCCTGCTACTCATCCCCAGAAGATAAGATATGCATATTATTAGTATATTTTGGTAGAAAACACTCTGAAGTTTCTAAAACTGTTTGAATCATGTCTGTGAGTATAACAGAACTTATTTAGCAGGCCAAACCCGAAGACAAACCATCCAGATTTTTTTTTGTTGTTGAGGTCATTCTCTTTTCAATGGATTTTCATCCAGATTTCTAAGGAACCTTCTTGCAGTTGATATTGTCACCAGTCTTTAGAAATTGGTTGAGGTTATTCCTTTGTGTAATGAAGAAGTACGGCCATCTTGAATGAGGGTCACTTGAAGTGTACTGTTAGATAGAGGAGGAGGAGGAGCGTGACCAGAAAGCTTCAGTTTGTTTTCTTCCTGTATTGAACACAGATCATCCCGTCTTCAATTTTATTGATTATTTACGTTAAAAGATACCTAAAGTTGTATTACAAAAGTAGTTTGAAATGTTTTGGCAAAGTTTACAGGTAACTTTTGAGAGATTTTGTAGCTGACGTTGCGCAAGTTGGAACCGGTGTTTTTCTGGATCAAACGCACCAAATAAATGGACATCGACGGAGTTACATTTGTGATGTTTATGGGACATATTGGACAACAGAAGAAGCTTCGTCAAAGGTTATAATTATATTTTTATTTCTGCGTTTTGTGTCGCGCCTGCAGGGTTGAAATATGCTTTCTCTTTGTTTACTGTTGTACTATCATCAGATAATAGCATCGTTTGCTTTCGCTGGAAAGCCTTTTTGAAATCTGACATGTCGGCTGGATTCACAACAAGTGTAGCTTTAATTTGCTATCTTGCATGTGTGATTTAATGAAAGTTTGATTTTTATAGTAATTTATTTGAATTTGGCGCTCTGCATTTTCCCTGGCTTTTGCCCAAGTGGCTTTTGAGGTGAACTATTATGGGGTCCTGCTGGTTCCAGGTGCGTCGTTGTTCAGGGCAGAACGACAGATTGTTACCTTGTCAGCTCGGGGATTCGATCTTGCAACATTTCGGTTACTAGTCCAACGTTCTAAACACTAGGTTACCTGCCGGCTCTACACTCTAACCAGTAGGTTACCTGCCATCTCTACACTCTAACCACTAGGTTACCTGCCGCCCCTACGCTCTAACCACTAGGTTACCTGCCGTCCCTACACTCTAGCCACTAGGTTACCTGCCGCCCCTACACTCTAGCCACTAGGTTACCTGCCGCCCCTACACTCTAGCCACTAGGTTACCTGCCACCCCTACACTCTAGCCACTAGGTTACCTGCCGCCTCTACACTCTAACCACTAGGTTACCTGCCGCCCCTACGCTCTAACCACTAGGTTACCTGCCGCCCCTACGCTCTAACCACTAGGTTACTTGCCGTCCCTATACTCTAGCCACTAGGTTACCTGCCGTCCCTACACTCTAACCACTAGGTTACCTGCCGCCTCTAGCCACTAGGTTACCTGCTGCCCCTACACTCTAGCCACTAGGTTACCTGCCGCCCCTACGCTCTAACCACTAGGTTACTTGCCGTCCCTATACTCTAGCCACTAGGTTACCTGCCGTCCCGATACTCTAGCCACTAGGTTACCTGCCGTCCCTACATTCTAGCCACTAGGTTACCTGCCGCCCCTACACTCTAGCCACTAGGTTACCTGCCGCCCTACACTCTAACCACTAGGTTACCTGTCGTCCCTATACTCTAGCCACTAGGTTACCTGCCGCCCCTACACTCTAACCACTAGGTTACCTGCCGCCCCTACACTCTAGCCACTAGGTTACCTGCCGCCCCTACACTAACCACTAGGTTACCTGTCGTCCCGATACTCTAGCCACTAGACTACCTGCCGCCCTACACTCTAACCACTAGGTTACCTGTCGTCCCGATACTCTAGCCACTAGACTACCTGCCGCCCTACACTCTAACCACTAGGTTACCTGCCACCCCTACACTCTAACCACTAGGTTACCTACCGCCCCTACACTCTAACCACTAGGTTACCTACCGCCCCTACACTCTAACCACTAGATTACCTGCCGCCCCTCCACTCTAACCACTAGGTTACCTGCCGCCCCTACACTCTAACCACTAGGTTACCTGCCGCCCCTCCACTCTAACCACTAGGTTACCTGCCGCCCCTCCACTCTAACCACTAGGTTACCTGCCGCCCCTACACTCTAACCACTAGGTTACCTGCCACCCCTACACTCTAACCACTAGGTTACCTGCCGCCCTACACTCTAACCACTAGGTTACCTACCGCCTCTACACTCTAACCACTAGGTTACCTGCCGCCCCTACACTCTAACCACTAGGTTACCTACCGCCCCTACACTCTAACCACTAGGTTACCTACCGCCCCTACACTCTAACCACTAGGTAACCTGCCGCCCCTACACTCTAACCACTAGGTAACCTGCCGCCCCTACACTCTAACCACTAGGTTACCTACCGCCCCTACACTCTAACCACTAGGTTACCTGCCGCCCCTACACTCTAACCACTAGGTAACCTGCCGCCCCTACACTCTAACCACTAGGTTACCTACCGCCCCTCCACTCTAACCACTAGGTTACCTGCCGTCCCTACACTCTAACCACTAGGTAACCTGCCGCCCCTACACTCTAACCACTAGGTTACCTACCGCCCCTACACTCTAACCACTAGGTTACCTGCCGCCCCTACACTCTAACCACTAGGTAACCTGCCGCCCCTACACTCTAACCACTAGGTAACCTGCCGCCCCTCCACTCTAACCACTAGGTAACCTGCCGCCTCTACACTCTAACCACTAGGTTACCTACCGCCCCTACACTCTAACCACTAGGTAACCTGCCGCCTCTACACTCTAACCACTAGGTTACCTACCGCCCCTACACTCTAACCACTAGGTAACCTGCCGCCTCTACACTCTAACCACTAGGTTACCTACCGCCCCTACACTCTAACCACTAGGTAACCTGCCGCCTCTACACTCTAACCACTAGGTTACCTACCGCCCCTACACTCTAACCACTAGGTAACCTGCCGCCTCTACACTCTAACCACTAGGTTACCTACCGCCCCTACACTCTAACCACTAGGTAACCTGCCGCCTCTACACTCTAACCACTAGGTTACCTACCGCCCCTACACTCTAACCACTAGGTAACCTGCCGCCCCTACACTCTAACCACTAGGTTACCTACCGCCCCTACACTCTAACCACTAGGTAACCTGCCGCCTCTACACTCTAACCACTAGGTTACCTGCCGCCCCTCCACTCTAACCACTAGGTAACCTGCCGCCTCTACACTCTAACCACTAGGTTACCTACCGCCCCTACACTCTAACCACTAGGTTACCTGTCGTCCCTCCACTCTAACCACTAGGTAACCTGCCGCCCCTACACTCTAACCACTAGGTTACCTGCCGCCCCTACACTCTAACCACTAGGTTACCTACCGCCCCTCCACTCTAACCACTAGGCTACCTGCCGCCCCTACACTCTAACCATATAATAATAGTTGATCAAAAATGTTAAACTTCTGATCTGCCTCATCGCTGTTAATTGGGGGGGTGTAGCCGTAGGCTACTGGTTGTATATCCCAGAGTTGGTTTAGAATAGGCTATTTCTTTCTCACACAGAATGACAAGCTGACCAATAGAAAAGGTCCATTTTTTTAGACTAGGCCTAGGATATAGGCTTTATCACATTTCTTCTCCCTTCTTTGGACAGGAAAATGTTAGCCTTTTATAAACCCATTTCATGCAATTCTACTACGCTTATATATGTTGTGTGTGTGTGTGTGTGTGTGTGTGTGCGCGTCAAACCTACTCATTCCAGGGTTCTTCTTTATTTTCTACTATTTTCTACATTGTAGAATAATACTGAAGACATCAACACTATGAAATAACACATATGGAATCATGTAGTAACCCAAAAAATGCTAAACAATTTAAAATATAGTTTATACAATCAGTTGTGTTGTGACAAGGTACGGGTGATATACTGAAGAAAGCCCTATTTGAGAAAATACCATTTTGGCAAAACAGCTCAAATAAGCAAGAGATATGACAGTCCATCATTACTTTAAGACATGAAGGTCAGTCAATACGGAAAAGGAACTTTTAAGTTTTTTTTAATTATTTTTTTTAAACCTTTATTTAACTAGGCAAGTCAGTTAAGAACAAATTCTTATTTTCAATGACGGCTTAGGAACAGTGAACCACAGATTTGTACCTTGTCAGTTCGGGGGTTTGAACTTGTAACCTTCCGGTTACTAGTCCAACGCTCTAACCACTAGGCTACCCTGCCGCACCGTTTCTTCAAGTTACAAAAACCATCAAGCGCTATGATGAAACTGGCTCGTGAGGACCGCCACAAGAAAGGAAGATCCAGAGTTACCTCTGCTGCAGGGGATAAGTTCATTAGAGTTAACTGGCTCTTGTGAGGACCGCCACAAGAAAGGACCACCCAGTGTTAGCTCTGCTACAAAGGATAAGTTCATTAGTTACCAGCCTCAGAAAATTGCAGCCCAAATAAATGCTTCACAGAGTTCAAGTAACAGACATCTCAACATCAACTGTTCAGAAGAGACCTTGTGAATCAGGCCTTCATGGTTGAATTTCAGCAAAGAAACCACTACTAAAGGACACCGATAAGAAGAAGAGACTTGCTTGGGCCAAGAAACATGAGCAATGGACATTAGACCAGTGGAAATCTTTCCTTTGGTCTGATGAGTCCATATTTGAGATTTTTGGTTCCAACCACCGTGTCTTTGTGGGACGCAGAGTAGGTGAATATGGATGATCTCCGCATGTGTGGTTCCCACCATGAAGCATGGAGGTGGAGGTGTGATGGTGTTTTGCTGGTGACCCTGTCTGTGAATTATTTAGAATTTAAGGCACAATTTACCAGCATGGCTACCACATAATTGTGCAGTGATACGCCATCCCATCTGGTTTACACTTAGTGGGACTGTCATTTGTTTTTCAACATAACAATGACCCCACACACATCCAGGCTGTGTAAGGGCTATTTGAAGAAGAAGAAGGAGAGTGATGGAGTGCTGTATCAGATGACCTGGCCTCCACACTCACCTGACCTCAACCCAATTGGGATGAGTTGGACCGCAGAGTGAAGAAAAAGCAGCCAACAAGTGCTCAGCATATGTGGGAACTTCTTCAAGACCGTTGGACAAGCATTTCAGGTGAAGCTGGTTGATAGAATGCCCAGAGTGTGCAAAGCTGTCATCAAGGCAAAGGGAGGCAACTTTGAAGAATTTAAAGTATATAAATATATTTTGATTGGTTTAACACTATTATGTAGATGTATATTGTGAATGGCCATAAGCTTTAAAAAAAAAGGAAAAAAGTGAGGCCATATTGCATGTGAAGCGCTCACACAGTGACTTCAGAAAGGACCTGTTTTGCAACAGAAGTTGAATGCCTCAAGGATGAGAAGGCACGGCACCACATCGGACACACAACTGGCTTTCAGTTTGAAGTTGTGGATTGTAAACGGCTCCAACAACTGCACAAGCTGTTCTAGCTTGGCCCCCCAGTCACGCTCCGTGCTCGTCCTCGGATTTCTTCCCTGTTAGCTGGTGATAGTGATGCACAAGCTAGGCCTATTGATTGGTGATAGTGATGCACAAGCTAGGCCTATTGATTGGTGATAGTGATGCACAAGCTAGGCCTATTGATTGGTGATAGGGATGCACAAGCTAGGCCTATTTGAAACATTGCTATTTCCTGGCAACATTTACCCACCAGATTCAGAAGCTTAAACTTTTTGATTTTTGCGAAAGTTTTTAGACTAAGAAAAACTAAACAATTTTCTTTCCATTTTTTTGCAGTCCAAAATATTAGTTTCAGTAGAGTTTGTTTTTCAAGTGTTTTTTTTTATAGATATTTTTATTTTGTTAAATAGTCTTTCCAATTTTTTGTTTCTTGTTTTCATTTACTATAATAACCTTGCAATTTGGGTAAACTGTTGATTCTACATTGTAGAATAATAGTGAAGACATCAAATCTATGAAATAAAACATATGGAATCATGTAGTAACCAAAAAAAGTGTTAAACAAATTGCTCAATGTTGTGGTAATAAAACTTTATCAAAATCAGAATATCTGATTAATTAATCTGTTTAATCTCTTGCATTGCAGTTCATCCATTGGAGGGTGACCGCAGCTCCAGGTCAACACCGCCACCACCCCAGCCTGCTTCCCATTTTTCTCCACCCCCAGACCATTACCCCAACCTGGGCAGTGGTATCACCATTGCCTCCACCCAGCCCCTAGAGCCTGTGTTGAAGCACTTGGCAGACTGCTTCCAGAGACTGGTCTCAGAGTCCCGGGGTCTGATGGTACAGCTGGAGGGTCAGAGGCAGGAGCAGGTCAGAGACTAATAGATAGATATGTGTATCTAAACAGGGCATTCAGAAAGTATTCAGACCCCTTGACTTTTTCCACATTTTGTTACGTTACATCCTTGTTCTAAAATGGATCAAATATAATCCTCATCAATCTACACACGATAACCCATAATGACATCACAATACCCCACAATGACATCACAATACCCCACAATGACATCACAATACCCCACAATGACAAAAAATAATAATACCTTATTTAAGTATTCAGATTCTTTGCTATGAGAATCGAAATTGAGCTCCGGTGCATCCTGTTGCCATTGATCATCCTTGAGTTGTTTCTACAACTTGATTGGAGTACAACTGTGGTAAATGTAATTGATTGGACGTGATTTGGGAAGGCACACTCCTGTCTATATAAGGTCCCACAGTTGGCAGTGTATGTCAGAGCAAAAATCCAAGCCACGAGGTCGAAGGAATTGTCCGTAGAGTTCCGAGAGAGGATTGTGCCCGAGGCACAGATCTGGGGAAGGCTACCAAAACATTTCTGCAGCATTGAAGGTCCCCAAGAATACAGGGGCCTCCATCATTCTTAAATGGAAGAAGTTTAGAACCATCAAGACTCTTCCTAGAGCTGGCCGCCCAGCCAAACTAAGCATTTGGGGGAGAATGGCCTTGGTCAGGGAGGTGACTAAGAACCAGATGGTCACTCTGACAGAGCTCCAGAGTTCCTCTTTGGAGATGGGAGAACCTTCCAGATGGGCAGCCATCTCTGCAGCACTCCACCAATCAGGCCTTAATGGTATTGACCAGACGGAAGCCACTCCTCAGTAAAAGGCATGACAGCCCTATTAGTTTTCCAAAAGGCACCTAAAGACTCAGACCATAAGACACAAGTTTCTCTGGTCTGATGAAACCAAGATTGAACTCTTTGGCCTGAATGCCAAGCGTCACATCTGGAGGAAACCTGGCACCATCCCTACAGTGAAGCATGGTGGTGGCAGCATCAAGCTGTGGGGATGTTTTTCAGCGGCAGAGACTGGGAGACTAGTCAGGATCAAAGGAAAGATGAACGGAGCAAATGACAGAGAGACCCTTGATGAAAACCAGCTCGAGAGTGACCTGAAAATAGCTGTGCAGCGATGCTCCCATCCAACCTGACAGAGCTTGAGAGGATCTGCAGAGAAGAATGGGAGAAACTCCCCAAATACAGGTGTGCCAAGCTTGTAGCGTCATTACCCAAGAAGACTTGAGGCTGTAATCGCTGCCAAAGGTGCTTCAACAAAGTACTGAGTAAAAGGTCTGAATACTGATGTAAATGTTATATTTCTATGAATCTGGTTTTCCTTTGTCATTATGGGGTATTGTGATGTCATTATGGGGTATTGTGATGTCATTATGGAGTATTGTGATGTCATTATGGGGTATTGTGTGTAGATTGATGAGGGGAAAGAAACGATTATGTAAAAGTGATATTCCGTATGTATTTTTATATTTTTTTGCTAAAATTTCTAAAAACCCAATTTTTTTATCTTTGTTATTGTGTGTAGATTGATGAGGAAAATAATACATTTTAATCATTTTTCGAATAAGGCTATAACGTATCAAAATGTGGGGAAAGTCCAAGGGGTCTGAATACTTTCTGAACGCACCCCGTATGTGTTGTGTCCCAAATGACGCCCTGTAGTCCCATAGTTTATAGGGAATACCCTGTTACCTATGTAGTCCCATAGTTTATAGGGAATACCCTGTTACCTATGTAGTCCCATAGTTTATAGGGAATACCCTGTTACCTATGTAGTCCCATAGTTTATAGGGAATAACCTGTTACCTATGTAGTCCCATAGTTTATAGGGAATACCCTGTTACCTATGTAGTCCCATAGCTTATAGGGAATACCCTGTTACCTATGTAGTCCCATAGTTTATAGGGAATAACCTGTTACCTATGTAGTCCCATAGTTTATAGGGAATACCCTGTTACCTATGTAGTCCCATAGTTTATAGGGAATACCCTGTTACCTATGTAGTCCCATAGTTTATAGGGAATACCCTGTTACCTATGTAGTCCCATAGTTTATAGGGAATACCCTGTTACCTATGTAGTCCCATAGTTTATAGGGAATAACCTGTTACCTATGTAGTCCCATAGTTTATAGGGAATACCCTGTTACCTATGTAGTCCCATAGTTTATAGGGAATACCCTGTTACCTATGTAGTCCCATAGCTTATAGGGAATACCCTGTTACCTATGTAGTCCCATAGTTTATAGGGAATACCCTGTTACCTATGTAGTCCCATAGTTTATAGGGAATACCCTGTTACCTATGTAGTCCCATAGTTTATAGGGAATACCCTGTTACCTATGTAGTCCCATAGTTTTATACGGAATACCCTGTTACCTATGTAGTCCCATAGTTTATAGGGAATACCCTGTTACCTATGTAGTCCCATAGTTTATAGGGAATACCCTGTTACCTATGTAGTCCCATAGTTTATAGGGAATACCCTGTTACCTATGTAGTCCCATAGTTTATAGGGAATACCCTGTTACCTATGTAGTCCCATAGTTTATAGGGAATACCCTGTTACCTATGTAGTCCCATAGTTTATAGGGAATACCCTGTTACCTATGTAGTCCCATAGTTTATAGGGAATACCCTATTACCTACAGTGGGGCAAAAAAGTACTTTGTCAGCCACCAATTGTGCAAGTTCTCCCACTTAAAATGATGAGGCCTGTAATTTTCATCATAGGTACACTTCAACTATGACAGACAAAATGAGAAAAAAAATCCAGAAAATCACATTGTAGGATTTTTAATGAATTTATTTGCAAATTATGGTGGAAAATAAGTATTTAGTCACCTACAAACAAGCAAGATATCTGGCTCTCACAGACCTGTAACTTCTTCTTTAAGAGGCTCCTCTGTCCTCCACTCATTACCTGTATTAATGGCACCTGTTTGAACTTGTTATCAGTTTAAAAGACTGTCCACAACCTCAAACAGTCACACTCCAAACTCCACTATGGCCAAGACCAAAGAGCTGTCAAAGGACACCAGAAACAAAATTGTAGACCTGCACCAGGCTGGGAAGACTGAATCTGCAATAGGTAAGCAGCTTGGTTTGAAGAAATCAACTGTGGGAGCAATTATTAGGAAATGGAAGACATACAAGACCACTGATAATCTCCTCGATCTGGGGCTCCACGCAAGATCTCACCCCGTGGGGTCAAAATGATCACAAGAACGGTGAGCAATTATCCCAGAACCACACGGGGGACCTGGTGAATGACCTGCAGAGAGCTGGGACCAAAGTAACAAAGCCTACCATCAGTAACACACTACGCCGCCAGGGACTCAAATCCTGCAGTGCCAGACGTGTCCCCCTACTTAAGCCAGTACATGTCCAGGCCCGTCTGAAGTTTGATAGAGAGCATTTGGATGATCCAGAAGAAGATTGGGAGAATGTCATATGGTCAGATGAAACCAGAATAGAACTTTTTGGTAAAACTCAACTCGTCGTGTTTGGAGGACAACGAATGCTGCATGGGGGTGGAAACATCATGCTTTGGGGCTGTTTTTCTGCAAAGGGACCTGGACGACTGATCCGTGTAAAGGAAAGAATGAATGGGGCCGTGTATCGTGAGATTTTGAGTGGAATCCTCCTTCCATCAGCAAGGGCATTGAAGATGAAACGTGACTGGGTCTTTCAGCATGACAATGATCCCAAACACACCGCCCGGGCAACTAAGGAGTGACTTCGTAAGAAGCATTTCAAGGTCCTGGAGTGGCCTAGCCATTCTCCAGATCTCAACCCCTAGAAAATTTTTGGAGGGAGTTGAAAGTCTGTGTTGCCCAGCAACAGCCCCAAAACATCACTGCTCTAGAGGAGATATGCATGGAGGAATTGGCCAAAATACCAGCAACAGTGTGTGAAAACCTTGTGAAGACTTACAGAAAAAGTTTGACCTCTGTCATTGCCAACAAATGGTATATAACAAAGTATTGAGATAAACTTTTGTTGTTGACCAAATACTTATTTTCCACCATAATTTGCAAATAAATTCATTAAAAATCCTACAATGTGATTTTCTTGATTTATTTCCCCCTCATTTTGTCTGTCATAGTTGAAGTGTACCTATGATGAAAATTACAGGCCTCTCATCTTGTTAAGTGGGAGAACCTGCACAATTGGTGGCTGACTAAATACTTTTTTTCCCCACTGTATGTGTAATATAAGCTGTACATCATAATGCTTTTGGTAGAAGACTCGGTGTCTAAACGTTCTCTCTCTGTCTCTTTGTCAGGCTCGCTGGCAGCAGGCCTTGCTCTCTCAGTGGCTGGAGAGAGAGGAGCTGAGGCAGAGGGAGGCGGCGGACAGGGAGGACCGGAGGGAGAAGGCCCGTATGGCGCATGAGATCAGGGTACTGACGCTCCTCAGTGGCCTGGCCCAGAACCAGCAGAGCCAGAAGCAGACACCACATCACAGCTGCAGCTGTTGCCACCAGTGTAGCAGGGTGGAGGCAGGAGGTGGGGCTGTTGCCGGGGCCTCGACCATCACCAGACATGATGATGGAACTGAGGACAGAGACCAGATGGAATCAGAGGCCTTATAGAAGAAAGGGTTGGATACAGACCTGGTGTGTGTGTGTAAGAACTCCATGCCTTTCAAAATGTATGTTTAACTTCTTGCTGGAGTGTTTGGCCTACATGAAATAAATGTGTTTTTTCATTAATTTGTTAATTGTTTAATTAATTAACTCTGACATTAAGGGTTCAACATCTGGAATTCAGTATTATTCTCTCAACCTTTTTTTTTTTATTTATTTTTTTTACAATAAATTTTTTATCGGTGAAGGTGTTCGATTTGGTTCTCTTGATCTGGTGTACGGAAACTCATCTGTTCTGTTTACTTTTGCTGACAGTTTTGGTTTCGTTTGATGCCTAATGAACACACCCCAAGAATGTATGGGTGTTCCTGTTGAAAAGGTCTATCGGTCTTCTCAGACACCCTGTTTTAGGAAGTCACCGTCATCAGGGCTACTGTCAACATCATCATCAGGGCTACTGTCAACATCATCATTAGGGCTACTGTCAACATCATCATTAGGGCTACTGTCAACATCATCATTAGGGCTACTGTCAACATCATCATTAGGGCTACTGTCAACATTATCAGGGCTACTGTCAACATTATCATTAGGGCTACTGTCAACATCATCATTAGGGCTACTGTCAACATCATCATTAGGGCTACTGTCAACATCATCATTAGGGCTACTGTCAACATCATCATTAGGGCTACTGTCAACATCATCATTAGGGCTACTGTCAACATCATCAGGGCTACTGTCAACATCATCATCAGGGCTACTGTCAACATCATCATTAGGGCTACTGTCAACATCATCATTAGGGCTACTGTCAACATCATCATCAGGGCTACTGTCAACATCATCATTAGGGCTACTGTCAACATCATCATTAGGGCTACTGTAAACATCATCATCAGGGCTACTGTCAACATCATCATTAGGGCTACTGTCAACATCATCATCAGGGCTACTGTCAACATCATCATTAGGGCTACTGTCAACATCATCATCAGGGCTACTGTCAACATCATCATTAGGGCTACTGTCAACATCATCATTAGGGCTACTGTCAACATTATCATTAGGGCTACTGTCAACATCATCATTAGGGCTACTGTCAACATCATCATTAGGGCTACTGTCAACATCATCATTAGGGCTACTGTCAACATCATCATTAGGGCTACTGTAAACATCATCATTAGGGCTACTGTCAACATCATCATTAGGGCTACTGTCAACATCATCATTAGGGCTACTGTCAACATCATCATTAGGGCTACTGTCAACATCATCATTAGGGCTACTGTCAACATCATCAGGGCTACTGTCAACATCATCATTAGGGCTACTGTCAACATCATCATCAGGGCTACTGTCAACATCATCATTAGGGCTACTGTCAACATCATCATCAGGGCTACTGTCAACATCATCATTAGGGCTACTGTCAACATTATCATTAGGGCTACTGTCAACATCATCATTAGGGCTACTGTCAACATCATCATTAGGGCTACTGTCAACATCATCATCAGGGCTACTGTCAACATCATCAGGGCTACTGTCAACATTATCATTAGGGCTACTGTCAACATCATCATCAGGGCTACTGTAAACATTATCATTAGGGCTACTGTCAACATCATCATTAGGGCTACTGTCAACATCATCATTAGGGCTACTGTCAACATCATCATTAGGGCTACTGTCAACATTATCAGGGCTACTGTCAACATTATCAGGGCTACTGTCAACATCATCATTAGGGCTACTGTCAACATCATCATCAGGGCTACTGTCAACATCATCATTAGGGCTACTGTCAACATCATCATTAGGGCTACTGTCAACATCATTAGGGCTACTGTCAACATCATCATTAGGGCTACTGTCAACATCATCATCAGGGCTACTGTCAACATCATCATTAGGGCTACTGTCAACATCATCATTAGGGCTACTGTCAACATCATCATCAGGGCTACTGTCAACATCATCATTAGGGCTACTGTCAACATCATCATTAGGGCTACTGTCAACATCATCATTAGGGCTACTGTCAACATCATCAGGGCTACTGTCAACATCATCATTAGGGCTACTGTCAACATCATCATTAGGGCTACTGTCAACATCATCATTAGGGCTACTGTCAACATCATCATTAGGGCTACTGTCAACATCATCAGGGCTACTGTAAACATCATCATTAGGGCTACTGTCAACATCATTAGGGCTACTGTAAACATCATCATTAGGGCTACTGTCAACATCATCATTAGGGCTACTGTCAACATCATCATTAGGGCTACTGTCAACATCATCATTAGGGCTACTGTCAACATCATCAGGGCTACTGTCAACATCATCAGGGCTACTGTCAACATCATCATTAGGGCTACTGTCAACATCATCATTAGGGCTACTGTCAACATCATCATTAGGGCTACTGTAAACATTATCAGGGCTACTGTCAACATCATCATTAGGGCTACTGTCAACATCATCATTAGGGCTACTGTCAACATTATCATTAGGGCTACTGTCAACATCATCATTAGGGCTACTGTCAACATCATCAGGGCTACTGTCAACATCATCATCAGGGCTACTGTCAACATCATCATTAGGGCTACTGTCAACATCATCAGGGCTACTGTCAACATCATCAGGGCTACTGTCAACATCATCATTAGGGCTACTGTCAACATCATCATTAGGCTACTGTCAACATCATCATTAGGGCTACTGTAAACATTATCAGGGCTACTGTCAACATCATCATTAGGGCTACTGTCAACATCATCATTAGGGCTACTGTCAACATCATCATTAGGGCTACTGTCAACATTATCATTAGGGCTACTGTCAACATCATCATTAGGGCTACTGTCAACATCATCAGGGCTACTGTCAACATCATCATTAGGGCTACTGTCAACATCATCATTAGGGCTACTGTCAACATCATCATTAGGGCTACTGTCAACATCATCAGGGCTACTGTCAACATCATCATCAGGGCTACTGTCAACATCATCATTAGGGCTACTGTCAACATCATCATTAGGGCTACTGTCAACATCATCATCAGGGCTACTGTCAACATCATCATCAGGGCTACTGTCAACATCATCATTAGGGCTACTGTCAACATCATCATCAGGGCTACTGTCAACATCATCATCAGGGCTACTGTCAACATCATCATTAGGGCTACTGTCAACATCATCATTAGGGCTACTGTCAACATCATCAGGGCTACTGTCAACATCATCATCAGGGCTACTGTCAACATCATCATTAGGGCTACTGTCAACATCATCATTAGGGCTACTGTCAACATCATCATCAGGGCTACTGTCAACATTATCATTAGGCTACTGTAAACATCATCATTAGGGCTACTGTAAACATCATCATTAGGGCTACTGTCAACATCATCATTAGGGCTACTGTCAACATCATCATCAGGGCTACTGTCAACATCATCATTAGGGCTACTGTCAACATCATCATTAGGGCTACTGTAAACATCATCATCAGGGCTACTGTCAACATTATCATTAGGGCTACTGTCAACATCATCATTAGGGCTACTGTAAACATCATCATTAGTGCTACTGTCAACATCATCATTAGGGCTACTGTCAACATCATCATTAGGGCTACTGTCAACATCATCATCAGGGCTACTGTCAACATCATCATCAGGGCTACTGTCAACATCATCATTAGGGCTACTGTCAACATCATAATTAGGGCTACTGTCAACATCATCATTAGGGCTACTGTCAACATCATCAGGGCTACTGTCAACATCATCATCAGGGCTACTGTCAACATCATCATCAGGGCTACTGTCAACATTATCATTAGGGCTACTGTCAACATCATCATCAGGGCTACTGTCAACATTATCATTAGGGCTACTGTCAACATTATCATTAGGGCTACTGTCAACATCATCATTAGGGCTACTGTCAACATCAGGGCTACTGTCAACATCATCAGGGCTACTGTAAACATCATCATTAGGGCTACTGTCAACATCATCATTAGGGCTACTGTCAACATCATCAGGGCTACTGTAAACATCATCATCAGGGCTACTGTCAACATCATCATTAGGGCTACTGTCAACATCATCAGGGCTACTGTCAACATTATCATCAGGGCTACTGTCAACATTATCATCAGGGCTACTGTCAACATCATCAGGGCTACTGCAGCATTTCTCATGGTAAATAGACATGTTGAATAGGCAGGTGTGTGTGAGGGGAGGTCAGCTATTTACTACAGGGCTGCCAAGAATGAAACGTTGGGAGTTGGAGGGTTGAGGTCAATTCACTGTCAACTCGGGCACTCCGGGAGATGTATTAGAATTGTATTTATTTAAATAGGGAAGTCAGTTAAGAACAAATTCTTATTTTCAATGAGGGTCTAGTCATTGAACAGTGGGTTAACTGCCTGTTCAGGGGCAGAGTGACAGATTTGTAACTTGTCAGCTCGGGGATTCGAACTTGCAACCTTTCAGTTACTAGTCCAACACTCTAACCACTAGGCTACCCTGCCACCTCTATACTCTAACCACTAGGCTACCCTGCCACCTCTACACTGGTCCTTCTGTAGCTCAGTTGGTAGAGCATGGCGCTTGTAACGCCAGGGTAGTGGGTTCGATCCCCGGGACCACCCATACGTAGAATGTATGCACACATGACTGTAAGTCGCTTTGGATAAAAGCGTCTGCTAAATGGCATATATTACACTCTAACCACTAGGCTACCCTGCCGCACTGCCACGAAATCACAAGAGATTTGACTGATCTTGTATTTTTTTAACTGAGTGTTTTCCTATTTGTCCTGAATTATTCATATTAAAAAGTGACATTCCAGTCTCCCTTTTCATGTCATTTAACACCTGATCTACTGAACAAATAGGTGGTTCAGGTGGTTAGTTAGAGGCTGATGACATCACAACTTCCCATCAAACCAACTCCTTAAACTTAAACAGTTGAACGACTTTTAAACGAGTTGTCTCAGAAAATAGTTTGTTACCCTTTTAAGTGTGTGTACTGTACTGTATTTATACTTGGGATATCGCTTTTCAACAGGAAAAGTTCAACCATCTCTGGAGTACATCTTTACGTTCACCCACATCCTGGTGATTGTGAGGAGGACCAACTTATCTGAATGACTACCCTGCCCCCTCTACACTCTAACCACTAGGCTACCCTGCCCCCTCTACACTCTAACCACTAGGCTACCCTGCCGCCTCTACACTCTAACCACTAGGCTACCCTGCCTCAATGGGAGAAATACATTCATTGGTGGACAGCAGAGATGATGCTTCACCCCTATCCAGAAAATGTCCATCCTTTTTCACGGACAAAAAAAAGTTTTGTATGAATGTAACTTTTGACGGACCGACAGATATGTTAGCCAATTAGAAAAGAGCAGCACGCACACTGACCAATGAGAAAAGAGCAGCACGCACACTGACCAATGAGAAAAGAGCAGCACGCACACTGGCCAATTAGCAGCACGCACACTGACCAATTAGGAAAGAGCAGCACGCACACTTGACCAATGAGAAAAGAGTAGCACGCACACTGACCAATGGGAAAAGAGTAGCACGCACACTGGCCAATTAGCAGCACGCACACTGACCAATTAGGAAAGAGCAGCACGCACACTTGACCAATGAGAAAAGTGTAGCACGCACACTGACCAATGAGAAAAGAGCAGCACGCACACTGGCCAATTAGCAGCACGCACAATGACCAATTAGGAAAGAGCAGCACACACACTTGACCAATGAGAAAAGAGTAGCACGCACACTGACCAATGAGAAAAGAGTAGCACGCACACTGACCAATGAGAAAAGAGCAGCATGCACACTGACCAATTAGCAGCACGCACACACTTGACCAAAGAGAAAATAATTCATCCCATTTCTAACTTGGTATCCGTTCTCAACGTGCCAGTGTGGCGGCAGACTTAATTAAGGTCATTACTTTACGCAGGAAGAACGACGGGACGTAGTATACAGTCCGGTCCGAAAGCCCAGGCACACAACAGGATGTAGAACTACGTGTGAAAACAACTGCTTTTCTTTGATTATTTCACTGCCGTACTGTGTTGGATCTTGTTCAGCCATCTTGTCTCAAGAGGACCACAATGGAAATAAGTCCCCGTCTTTATTTCCTCCATGATTTTATTCATGTGAATTAATGGCTTTTAGGTTTTATGTGTGCTTGTTTTTTTTAAATGGTTGAATTACTGAACTTAAACGTCTTCTTGGGTAATGACGCTACAAGCTTGGCACACCTGTATTTGGGGAATTTCTCCCATTGTTCTCTGCAGATCCTCTCAACCTCTGTCAGGTTGGATGGGGAGCGTCGCTGCACAGCTATTTTCAGGTCTCTCCAGAGATGTTCGAACAGGTTCAAGATGGGCCACTCAAGGACATTCAGAGACCTGTACCAAAGCCACTCTTGCATTGTCTTGGCTGTGTGCTTAGGGTCGTTGTCCTGTTGGAAGGTGAACCTTCGACCCAGTCTGACGTCCTGAGCGCTCTGGAGCAGGTTTTCATCAAGGATCTCTCTGTACTTTGCTCCGTTCATCTTTCCCTCGATCCTGACTAGTCTCCCAGTCCCTGCTGCTGAAAAACATCCTCACAGCATGATGCTGCTACCACCATGCTTCACCGTAGGGATGGACCCAGGTTTCCTCCAGACATGATGCTTGACATTCAAGCCAAAGAGTTCCATCTTGGTTTCATCAGACTAGAGAATCATGTTTCTCATGGTCTGAGAATCCTTTAGGTGCCTTTTGGGCAAACTCCAAGCGGGCTGTCATGTGCCTTTTACTGAGGAGTGGTTTCCGTCTGGCCACTCTACCATAAAGGCCTGCTTGGTGGAGTGCTGCAGAGATGGTTGTCCTTCTGGAAGGTTCTCTCATCTCCACAGAGGAACACAATAGAGCTCTATCAGAGTGACCATCAGGTTCTTGGTCGCCTCCCTGACCAAGGCCCTTCTCCCCCCAGATTGCTCAGTTTGGCTGGGCGGCCAGCTCTAGGAAGAGTCTTGGTGGTTCCAAACTCCTTCTTGTGCCCCGACACAATCCTGTCTCGTAGCTCTACGGTCAATTCCTTCAAACTCACGGATAGTTGGTTTTGCTCTGACAGGCCCTGTCAACTGTGGGACCTCATATAGACAGGTGTTTGCTCTGACAGGCCCTGTCAACTGTGGGACCTCATATAGACAGGTGTGTGTCTTTCCAAATCATGTCCAATCAATTACATTTACCACAGGTTGGACTCCAATCAAAGTGTATAAAAATCTCAAGGATGATCAATGGAAACAGGATGCACCTGAGCTCAATTTCGAGTCTCATATCAAAGGGTCTGAATACTTATGTAAATAAGGTGCTTCTGTTTTCTATTTTTAATACATTTGCCAACATGTCTGCACGGTAGTAATAACACATGAGTATTAAACAGTCTGTCATGCCATCTGCAAATCCCATAGACTAGGACACACAAAAGTGCCTAAAATGCTTCCTTATTCATGTTTGGATAAAATTACACTAAACTATATTTTGCGGGTGCTTGTTTCAACAATTTTCACATACAATTATTTAAACAATGAATGAATGAATGAATGTCACAACTGTTTAGTCCCCAGAAAACATTGCTAAACGACCGTTTATTATTGGATCCCTACAATGGTAATGACATGCGTGTGTTCAAGGATTTTCTCATTTATTATCGCATATCATGATGCGTAAAATTGCAAAAGAGAGCTCGTTTTGCATGGACCATTGCCCCGGGTGAGTAAAGAGTCACTTGAGGACCAATGGAAAGGTCTAAAATGTACACACTCCTCACCCGGGGCACAGGGCTATGCAAAACGAACTTGCTCATTGACAAGTGAGCGAGTCCCCTGCAAGCCCCTTCTCGTCTCTGATTGGCTGGCCTGCGGTATCGTCAAGTCATTAGTCGACTTTCCCGGTTTCTCCAGCTCAAACAAGTCAACACGTTTTGAGTGAGGATCTCCGCTGCGCAGTCTCGCTGCAATATGACTGTGGATGATTGCGTGTTATATTAAGAACTCCGTCAAGCCTTGTGAAAACCGTGAACACACGTTCCTTCTACTCGTGATTTGCAAGTGGATATGCTGAATGTAAGGACAGAGGAAACCTGCGGCTGAATATCAGTAGAAGCTCACAGGTTTCGTTGGAGAAAGTGCTCGTTTTATTCTAGTGGGAAAGATATATTAAGGATTCTGCAGGTACTTATTCTGAGGTGAGATATTTTCTTTTTTATTGTCTACTCTTGGTGTAAATATTTGGATTTTATCCATTTGCTTTAGAGTTTAGTTTGGGAATAATTTCGACCCGTATTGAACGAATGTCACAATATGCGGAGGTGTTCTGTGCGCTCTGAGAGGACGGCGATGTGTGCAGTCAACTGTGTAGGTTGCTGTTTCTGGGGGGGTGTATTTTGCGTTATTTTTTTTTTTACTGCGTCTGACTTGTGAGTTTTGTTGCGATTCAAGCGCTATAGGGGTTTATTTGGATTCGTTATTTCTGCTTTGATGAATATACGGAATAGATTTGTGGCCTAATAAATGAACATGAAAAAATAGTTGTCAAACCCAGTGGTTTTCAGTGTATCATCAACTGATTCCTTTCCCTCTGCCCAGAGTACCCATGAAGTACCCCCTCATTTTTTCTAGTAAACCTAGGGTCTCTTGAAGTCTTCTCAATTACCCCTGTGGATAGACTAAGTACCCCCAGGGGTCCTAGTATCCCTTGTTGGGAGCCACTGGTCAACCCATGGGACCTAGGTGGGTTGTATGCTATGCTCGCTAGTATGATTTGACTAAAACACACAGCAGTCACTTCTTCTGTCTACTGCAATGACTGGCTATGCGGAAACAGGTTGATGGTATTGTTGCTGTATTTAAGAGTGTTTTCCTCACTAAAGCGCAGAATGTACTTTATAACGGGACCTGTTTTCTAACATGATATCGTTTACATTACTACCTAGGTGGTTTGTTTTTATTTACCTCCTCATCAGAGTCCCGTCCATGGCCTTTTCTTAACTACAAGGTTTAGTTAAAAAAAAAAAAATCTATATAGATAGCCCCTAGATAGGTTTCCCTTAGCCCCCATTCCCAGGCTTCAGCCGGTGAACCAACGATATCTAGTTCTTAATCTCCGATTCTATTTCTTAATGCTGTAGGTGAGTGACATTCTTCATGCTTTAGATTATTTAACTAAGGGAGGAGGAGGAGGGGGGGCTGTTTATTTAGGCTCCTCCAAGAATCCCCTTCTCGTCCCTGTTCTCTCCCCCTCATCTCGCTTCGCTCTCTCCATTTCAATGTTAATGTATGGGCTTTATTGGCATGGGGAGCATATATGTTTATATTGCCAAAGCAAGTGAAATAGATGAATAAACATGAAACAGTAAACGTTACGCTTACAAAAGTTCTCAGCATAATTAAGACACTTCCAAAATGTAATTATGTCTTTAATATACAGTGTTGTATATCTTCTCCTCTCTTTCATTACCAAGGCTTTACATGAGTGTTTGTTCTTGACTTTCTCGGATAATCTGTTGACCAATCATTTTCAAATGTCTTTTTATTATTCTAGGAACTTTTGTAAGCGTAACGTTTACCGTTTAATGTTTATTCATCTATTTCACTTGTTTTGGCAATATAAACATATATGTTTCCCATGCCAATAAAGCCCATACATTAAAATTCACCGGTTGCCCTTTTTACAAATCTTGCTCTTTGTGATCTCGCTGTGATCTCGCTGTGATCTCGCGGGTATTTGGGCTGATACGGGAGTTAATCAACATTGGATTTGTTTTCGTGTTCTTTGTGTCTCTGTGTAATAATCTGAAGGGAAATGTGTCTCTAAAGGCGTTTGCATATATTATGACGACATTTTGTGACGTTTCTCTTCATGTTGGACTTCGTTTTTTTTTTCACTGTTCGGCGACACAGCATTTTTATTCATGGAGGCAACCTACGTCCCCTTTTTATCGGTGATTGGTCAACAGTAGGGATTCTACAGGAAAGTCTTTGTCGTTCAACGAGAGACTGGTTTTAATCCACTCTTTTTTTTTAATTATTGAAAAACACTGCACCAAACATCTTAGTTAGAGGCAACTAAAGATGTCTTTTGGCAAAAACGTCAAAAAATGAATGACAGATTTCTTGAGTAATCTTAGATTAAATTAGACTATGTTGAGGAAGTGTATACTGGCTATGGCGTTTTATAATAGACAAAATATTATTTCCACTTTTTTTCTCGTTTTTTAAAAAAGGGGATGTGCGGTTTGGCAAGCCGAATTGGGATGCATTAATATGGTCATACATTTGGCAGGTTGTTAGGAAGTGCAGCTCAGTTCCCACCTCATTTTGCGGACAGTGAGCACATAGCCTGTCTTCTCTTGAGAGCCAGGTCTGCCTTCAGCTGCCTCTCAATAGCAAGGCTATGTTCACTTAGTTTGTACATAGTCAACGCTTTTATTAATTTTGGGTCAGTCACAGTGGTCAGATATTCTGCCACTGTGTACTCTCTGTTTAGGGCCAAACCTGTCTCTCTCTGCATGACTCCACCCAGGCCTGAGGCGTGGGAATAGGATTTCCTGTGTACTGTTTTACAGCCCAGGATAACTGATGGTCTCACTGTCAGTGACTGAAGTCTGCAAAAAGTATAAATACTTGAGTAAAAAAAATAGTAGTGTACACTGCAGTAATTACTGTAGCTTTTGTTCTATCATCTTTTACATAGAAGTGAGGTCCTTTTCCTTCAGGAAAAATACAGAAATACAGAAATACAAAACAAGCACATTTTCCATAACCTATAGGTAGGTAGGTAGGTAGATAGATAGTGAGGTAGGTAGATAGGTACGTAGATAGATAGATATATAGATAGATAGTGAGGTAGATAGATAGATAGATAGATAGATAGATAGATAGATAGATAGATAGATAGATAGATAGATAGATAGATAGATAGATTCACTATAGTTAAAATGTTTTCACAGACTAGTGTTATCGGGGACATTTCTGTAGTAGTGAATACTAGTACTACTAAATAAATACTAGTGTATTTACTATAGTATACTACAACATTCTATATTTAGTACTACACATGATTGAGGGATTCTACAGTGTTTAGTATATTATTCTACAGAATAATACAATTGACGACAGAATTGTACAGTAAACTGTATACATTATTTATTTTTGTTGTCATGTGGGATTGTAGTTCGTCACTAATCACTACCTAAAACATGTCACTACCCTTTTACTTCCATATCATGGCCTATGACAAGGATTGGGGCGGCAGGTAGCCTAGTGGTTAGAGTGGAGGGGTGGAGGGGCGGCAGGTAGCCTAGTGGTTAGAGTGGAGGGGTGGAGGGGCGGCAGGTAGCCTAGTGGTTAGAGTGGAGGGGTGGAGGGGCGGCAGGTAGCCTAGTGGTTAGAGTGGAGGGGTGGAGGGGCGGCAGGTAGCCTAGTGGTTAGTGGAGGGGTGGAGGGCGGCAGGAGGGGTAGAGTGGAGGGTTAGGGGCGGCAGGTAGCCTAGTGGTTGAGTGGAGGGGTGGAGGGCGGCAGGTAGCCTAGTGGTTAGAGTGGAGGGGTGGAGGGGGGAGGGGTGGTTAGTGGAGTGGAGGGCGGCAGGGTAACCTAGTGGGGTGGAGGGGTGGAGGGGCGGCAGGGTAGCCCAGTGGTTAGAGTGGAGGGGTGGAGGGGTGGAGGGTAACCTAGTGGTTAGGTGGAGGGGTGGCAGGTAGCCTAGTGGTTAGAGTGGAGGGGCGTACAGGTAGCCTAGTGGTTAGAGTGGAGGGGCGGAGGGGCGGCAGGGTAGCCTAGTGGTTAGAGTGGAGGGGCGGCAGGGTAACCTAGTGGTTAGAGTGGAGGGGTGGAGGGGCGGCAGGGTAACCTAGTGGTTAGAGTGGAGGGCGGAGGGGCAGGGTAACCAGTGGTTAGAGTGGAGGGGCGGAAGGGTAACCTAGTGGTTAGAGTGGAGGCGGAGGGGCGGCAGGGTAACCTAGTGGTTAGAGTGGAGGGTTAGAGTGGGAGGGGCGGAGGGGCGGCAGGGTAACCTAGTGGTTAGAGTGGAGGGGCGGCAGGGTAACCTAGTGGTTAGAGTGGAGGGGCGGCAGGGTAACCTAGTGGTTAGAGTGGAGGGGCGGCAGGGTAACCTAGTGGTTAGAGTGGAGGGGCGGCAGGGTAACCTAGTGGTTAGAGTGGAGGGGCGGCAGGGTAACCTAGTGATTAGAGTGTAGAGGCGGCAGGGTAGCCTAGTGGTTAGAGCGTTGGACTAGTAACCGGAAGGTTGCCAGTTCAAACCCCCTGAGCTGACAAAGTACAAATCTGTCGTTCTGCCCCTGAACAAGGCAGTTAACCCACTGTCCCTAGGCAGTCATTGAAAATAAGAATTTGTTCTTAACTGACTTGCCTAGTTAAATAAAAAATAAAAAATATAAATTGAATCGGTTGTTTCCGTGTGGCGAGAAAGTACCCTAGTTCTTTAAGCAACACGACTCATGGCGTCATCAGGTGGCGTGTGATAATGACTGGGCGGAGTGTAGTGCCAAGGAATGACTGGGAACAGATTGGTATTGGTGTAAACATAGGATAGGAAACACATGGTTATGTTTATTTTTAAGTCATGGATATTACCGTACTGCTATTTATAAACCAGACAGTCGTTTTGTATTTGTGCGTAGGAATTATTTTGGATTTGCCTGGTTAAATGAAGATGTCAACATGTAGTAAATGTGTTAACTCATGAATATATATATACCATATATGTACCTTCTGTGTTTGTATTATTTATTACTTAAGTCAATGAATGATGGTTGTGTTTTCTTTTTAAACACACAGCCAGCGAAGTTACTTTCTAAACCAGCCGTCCGTATATATCTGGTGTCAATCTGTTCCTTTTGTTCATGCTTGCTTTGCTCACACACACACACACACACACACACACACACACACACACACACACACAGTGGCTTAAACAATCCAAACAGCAGCGTGCTAAAGTTAGCCTTTGTTTCGGCTGAGGCGTTGACTCGTATATAGTCTCATGATCTCCATCTTACCGCCAGAGAGACACATGGTGCAACAGATGCTACTCTGATGTAAATCACTGTGGTGTGTTCTCACTCAAGGAGATGGGATGTGTGTGTACAGATGAGGGAGTTGTGTGTGTGTGTGTATGGATGAGGGAGTTGTGTGTGTGTACGGATGAGGGAGTTGTGTGTGTGTGTATGGATGAGGGAGTTGTGTGTGTGTATGGATGAGGGAGTTGTGTGTGTGTACGGATGAGGGAGTTGTGTGTGTGTGTGTGTATGGATGAGGGAGTTGTGTGTGTATGGATGAGGGAGTGTGTGTGTATGGATGAGGGAGTTGTGTGTGTGTGTATATGGATGAGGGAGTGTGTGTGTATGGATGAGGGAGTTGTGTGTGTGTGTGTGTGGATGAGGGAGTGTGTGTGTGTGTGTATGGATGAGGGAGTTGTGTGTATGGATGAGGGAGTTGTGTGTGTATGGATGAGGGAGTTGTGTGTGTGTGTGTGAGGGAGTTGTGTGTGAGTTGTGTGTGTGTGTGTATGGATGAGGGAGTTGTGTGTGTGTGTATGGATGAGGAGTGTGTGTGTGTGTGTATGGATGAGGGAGTTGTGTGTGTGTATGGATGAGGGAGTTGTGTGTGTGTATGGATGAGGGAGTTGTGTGTGTGTGTATGGATGAGGGAGTTGTGTGTGTGTGTGTATGGATGAGGGAGTTGTGTGTGTGTGTATGGATTTTGAGGGAGTGTGTGTGTACAGTGTATGTGTATGAACCCACTGCGTTACAAGCGCCAGATGGCTACAGATGATGTGTGTGTGTATGGATGAGGGAGTTGTGTGTGTGTGTATGGATGAGGGAGTTGTGTGTGTGTGTGAGGTGAGTTGTGTGTGTGTGTGTGTGGTGTGAGGGAGTGTGTGTGTGTGTGTACGGATGAGGGAGTTGTGTGTGTGTATGGATGAGGGAGTTGTGTGTGTGTGTGTGTGTGTATGGATGAGGGAGTTGTGTGTGTGTACGGATGAGGGAGTTGTGTGTGTGTGTGATGAGGGAGTTGTGTGTGTGTACGGATGAGGGAGTTGTGTGTGTGTATGGATGAGGGAGTTGTGTGTGTGTATGGATGAGGGAGTTGTGTGTGTGTATGGATGAGGGAGTTGTTGTGTGTGTGTGTATGGATGAGGGAGTTGTGTGTGTGTGTATGGATGAGGGAGTTGTGTGTGTGTGTGTATGGATGAGGGAGTTGTGTGTGTGTGTACAGATGAGGGAGTTGTGTGTGTATGGATGAGGGAGTTGTGTGTGTGTGTGTACAGATGAGGGAGTTGTGTGTGTGTGTGTGTACAGATGAGGGAGTGTGTGTGTACGGATGAGGGAGTTGTGTGTGTGTGTGCGGATGGAGGGAGTTGTGTGTGT